>NC_041336.1:15663236-15963236 GCF_004354835.1 Perca flavescens | reverse complement strand
AGCAGAAATGATCAAAGTCCTGGATGAAAATGCTTGTTCTTCTGACTTTAATGTTAAACTAAAATCAATTTTCTTGTGTTTTCCACTAGAAGAAACATTATAATTATTATATGCATTGTTATATAATATATTATATAATTATAATGATACTGAAGCTATTGTGCATATTTTGTAACAGAGGGTAAAACTGTTTTTGGACATATCTGTGGTATCAGTGTCTAAGCTTTGAGCTTCTAGGTGGGCGTTTTACGTGGCAATGTTTCACTGACATCTAAAAGGGGTGTTTACTAAAAGATGCACTGTCAACTTCCATGGCGCTAGTGACTAGAAAATGTCATACAGACTATGAGTGTTGATAAAAGATGTTTTTTTTATCAAGCCTACATAGCATAGGGCTATAACCATTAGCAATTTACGACACAACTTTTTCAACATTTGCGAGGACCCATTGTGCTGTTAAGTTAGTTTTCCACTCAGAAAGAGGTAGCTTATAGGCCCAGCTTTCTAATGTTAGCACAAATTCCCACTAGACGTTATTTCAAACCTGCTGAACCCAAAATCAGGGGGGGGTCTAGCTAACATTTGCAGTCTCTCTTTCATTGGTCCAGTTGTGGTGATGGCAAATGACCAAACTGTAAAAAATCACACCAACGTGTAGCCTGTGACCTCAGCGCTCTGTTTGTTAAGCAATGATGCGAATTTCAACATGGAGTAACATGCAGCATGCTTAAATCACAAATTGGCCTAAACAGTAACTAACAATGTTGGCCCCCCAGCTGGTTCACTGTCTGTAATGCTATGTTCACACTACACGCGTCAAAAGCTACGAAACGGCCAAGCGTGGCCAGCTATATTGTCCCAGATTCCCCGATGAAGTGTTGCTCAATCGCTTGTTTAGTTTCACATTTCACAATGCACAGAAAGCTAGCAGAGTGTCAGCTAACTTAGCTAAATAAAGTAGTACCACAGCTAGCCATGTGTGTTTTAAAACAGAATTGATTGACACTTCACGGCCTAATTGGAGCGCTGAAAACAGTTGAGGACAGCTCAACTTTGATTTGTAGCTCGTCACGCCCATCACACAGCAAGTGTTGGGCGTCAGTTTGTAGCTTTTTGTCACCGGCTTGTAGCCTGTTGCGTTGTCACGCATAGTGTGAACACATCATTAGTCTGTAGGAGTTTTAATTATATAACAACTGTAATATATCTGTTTTTAGTGCCCTTCCACACATATATTGCACTAATAAAATTACCAGTACCGACATTGTCAGTCACTACCAAAAAGTCACGCCTCCTGGAGAATACAGATATAAATAGCGTTAAAGGTGTAGAAAAATAAATAAAATGTAAGGTCTTTTGGTAATTATGGTTTTGACCAAATAACTAAAGTCAAAACAAATCCCATCTATATAAGGTATATATTATATATGTTTTTACAGGGCAGCAAATGGACGCAGAAGGAGACAGACAGGTAAACGATAGGTTTGCTTTGAACAGAGCTGCTGCCACAGAAATGCTGGTAGTTGATTCGGAGAAATTGTTTGACCCCTAGCTAGTAATGTGATATGTCATTTAGCCTTAGCCTGACCCTGTCCCCTCCCAGGGTTCACAACCGTCACCATGCTCAAAATGGGCTTCCCTTCCCTTTGTCTCAAGTGCATATTCTCCTCCTCAAAATGACCATTATTTTCTCCCCCGGCTGATTTTGGTCCAGCTCTGAGACTGAGGTATAATTGCACAAACAGGTCTTGAAGAGCACATAAGCTTAAAGCCACTTTACCACCAAACAGTCAGAGCAGCGATAGACAAGAAGAAAAAAAGAAACAGGGGAAGATGAAAACATTAATGGATAGGTTGCAGGATGGACGGATAAATTGATAGATCTTTTAGAGAAGGTCAAACTTCTGTGCCCACACGCGGGACCATCATGAAGAGAAGAGAAATTGATTGCCGTTCACAAAGGCGCTGAAATGACTAGAGAAATTATTTTCTGGGCAATGAACATTCTAGAAGGTATGGGGGAAGAGAGAGCCGAGAGAAAGTGCAAACCTTTCTCACAGGGTAGAAAATGGCTTAAGCAGACTGCTGTCAAGTGCAGTTGTTGGTGAGAAAGCTTATTGACTTGATCTTCAGGTAGATCCCCACTGAGCTGGCTGAGGGGTTGTGAGTGCATGTTTGTGTGTATGTGCATGCATGTATGTGTACACAAAGGGCTGTGAGATCCAAAAATTACTACATGGGATCTCCAATTAAAGGATAGGGTATCCAAATTAAACAGCAAAATACACCTTTTGTAATTGGATTTCTGATCTGACAGCCTGATTGGCAGGACAACATCATTTGTCAGTGTCCAAAATTGTTACAAATTCCCACTGCAAAAATAAAAGCATTTTGTAATTTGGCACCCTTAAGGTTAAAGTTTGGTTATGTTTAGACACATGAAGGACTTGTTCAGGGTGAGGCAACAATCATGGTCATGGTTTGAAACAAACAAGTGTTGACAATGTCACACTAATTGCCTCAGAACAAAGAGTCATAATTCCTACAGTCGCTAGCAGTCTTTGTCACTTGAGTATAAACAAGTGTCATGGGCTTTGCTTTTTTTTCCCTGTTCTTTCTGATATCAGAATTGGGGGAGTAGTTTTGACCTATTTCTGTAACTTTCTGAAGCTGACAATCGTACCTACTTCGCGCAGTGATTGGCCGTGTGTGAGAAAGTAGACAGGATTTGAACTTCTCTTTTAAGCTCTCTTTTTTCATTCTTCATACAAATATTTCCATCAAGTTTTGTATTTACAAATTAAGTGCAACACTATGAATCCCTATATGACAGAAGGCGTATCACCTAATGGCTGCCTTAAAGTGTGGATGTTTGGAACACCAATAAACCCTTGCCTTCAGCTGTGGTCGGTCTTCACAGTGGAGGCGCACCAGGAAGGGAAATCTTGACAGCCAGTATGGAGAGGAGGAATGATTTAAATGTACTGTACATATGGCTTGTGAGTCTGTATTAACTTGTCTTTTGTCAAAACTGTTTATTGTTACAGAATGATTTCACTAAACCGGTCATTTTTACTTGTACAGTTTGTTTTCTAAAAAGCTCTCACTCCAGTCTTTCCGTCATCAATGACAAAAAATGGCCTCTGGTGTCATCACACGCATTGCTCTTCGGATTACTCCACCACTGGTGCATTAAACACCACCCTCATTGGGGTGTAAGTGAATGCAAAACAATAAACAAACTGCCCCCAAGAGACTTTAACTAAATGAGTTTCTATCACATTACAAGAGTCACAGTACATGTGCAGCATTCCCTACCCCACCCCAAAAATTACAACAATAATGACTTAATCTCCTCCACTCTTGGGGTTTGTGCTAAGTACCCATCAACAGACTTCATTTGATAAGTGATAACGAGTAATCTTTTGACACATGAAGCCTTGTTTGCACCAACTTATCCCTTCACTTGACAAACCTATTAATTCCTTTTCAGATAAACAAATCTTTCACTTCTACATTCATACGCCATCACCAAAATAAGGGATCCTCCGTCTCATGACAAGCCCCCCTTTTTGATGACAATGAGGCCCCTTCCTCCTAATGACACTCAGATTGATAGGGGCCTCCACCAGCAACCTAACAAATGGCCCAGCATCAGGACCAGAGGAACGGAATACAGTGGTGGATATGTAGATTGGGGAGCACAGACAGAGATGGATCAGCAGGCTTATGTGTGGATAAACAGAGTGAGGTTGATTGCTAGCACAGAGAGGGGCCATTACAGCGAATCCGCACGCTAATCATAATGAATCACTTACTTATTAACCGTTAATTATGGCACGCAAATACATCCCATGCAGGCGAGCGAGCAGGGAGGCAGGGAGTGGTGCCTGCCACCGTTCTGGGGGGTACAGGAGGAGGCAAGGAGGCCACATTAATTTATTCTTATTTATTAATTTCCTTAATTAAAACAACAAGGCTCTGGAATAGAAGTGTTTTCTTTGCATGAAACAAATGAAGGCCCTGGAAAAGCGATATGAAACCAGGCGTGGCGTGGTGTAAACATTAAATCATGTGAAGTGATGGTGCTTGTTCAGCTGTTCGTTATTAGAATAGCTTTATCCAATTGGGCTGCCCCCTCTTACCTCTTTTCTTTGTTATTATATCACACAGCAGCCGCTCTTCTGTCATAAAGAGCACATTGACTCACACACAAACAATCATACTCTGTTGATGTGGATGGCAGATTTCAGCCCCATTATTCAGTAAATGGTTTACTTGTCACACACAGTATCACAATAATTCACAGTTCCTCCTTGAACATCCTCCTGAGATGGCATACAATTAGACAGAAACGTCCCATCTTTCCCCATTTGATTGTCAGATGTTTATGCCTCTTCTCCACTACTGTACAGGCCTTTTGCTGGAGCTAAACTGCTTCTCCCATTTTCTCAAATTCATTCATCTATCTCATCGTCCTCCTCCCTTCTTTTCCCACAATGCCTTCTCTCAATTTCCTGATCTCTCTCACTCTCTCTTAGTACCGGAGTGGCCCACCTGAGCGGGCGGGGCGCGGTAATAGAGTTAATGCCCGGTAATACGGGCCAGATATTATAATCTCAACACTGTCACATTGCGTTAGCCGCGGGAGACTGACGTGTCAATGCCACGGCGAGCAGGTGACGCGAGGGGCTCAGGAAGCGTGGCCCGGTAATCGGCCAATACAGACACATTTATTTTAGAGTTGAATATTTTCACCACGCTGTTTTTGCCGCATCGCAGCGGCTATTTAGGGCGAAACTTGTGTCAGTCCGCCGGTCAGGGAAGATGCACTGCATCTGATCTATACCTAGGTGGTGTCAACTTTAAAACAAAGCTCTAAACAGTTAAAATAGATCATTATAGATTACCATAATACATCTAAAATGACCTGAAATCAGTTGAGGATTTGTACAAAATCAGAAATCATGAGGAAATTAGAACACCCCAATTTTTCCAGGTTTTTATTGAAATTCATGCAGTTCAATGTCTTATTGTACTCTGAAATGAAAGAATAGAACAAATGAACAATTTAAGTAAAAAAAGAAATCATGGAATCAATTTATAAACCAAAATGTATTCTAAATATTTGACTCATCAAAGTAGCCCCCTTTGGCAGATATAACAGCTGAACACACTCGTGGCATTCTTTCTACAATGGAAATCAAATATTCTTCAGAAAGTTCTTCCCAACTCTGTTGCAGAAGTTCCCATAAATGTGTGCCACTTGCACACATTTGCACACTTGCTTTGCTTTCACTTTTCTGTCCAGTTCATCCCAAACCAGCTCAATGGGGTTTAAGTCTGGTGACTGTGCTGGCCACTCCAGGTTTTTAAGCTTACCATCTTGTTCTTTTTTCCTAAGGTAGTTCTGGCATAGCTTGGACTTATGTTTTGGGTCATTATCTTGCTGTAGGATGAACCCCTGACCAACTAGGCGCATACCAGAGGGTACTGCATGGCGCTGCAAAATGCTGTGGTAGCCGTTTTGGTTCAGGGTGCCTTTCACTCTGTACAAATCACCGACCCTGGATCCAGCAAAACAGCCCCAGACCATCATGCTTCCTCCTCCATGTTTGACAGTTGATGTCACACACTGAGGAAGCATCCTTTTGCCTACTCGACGGCGTACAAAAATGAAGATTTCAAATTTTGATTCATCAGTCCATAGCACCTTCTTCCAGTCTTCAGTAGTCCATTGACGATGTTTCTTGGCCCAGGCAAGCCTCTTTTTCTTATTCTGACGTCTTAGCAATGGCTTTCTTGCTGCAACTCGACCTATCAAACCTGCAGCTTGAAGTCTTCTCTTTACAGCTGAAACTGAGACTTGCTTATTACGACCACTATTAAGCTGTGCTTGAAGCTGTTGTCCTGTGAGCCGCCTCTCACGCAAGCTGTTGATTCTCAGAAACTTGTCTTCTGATTCTGTTGTGGCTTTGGGTCTGCCAGACCTCTTCCTGTCAGAGTTTCCCCCAGTGTCTAAGTGCCTTTTGATGGTGAAGAATACTGTACTCACTGACACTTTGACTTTCTTCGCAATTTCTCTGTAGGAAAGACCAACATTCTTATGTCTTATGATGGTCTGTCTCTCTTCCATTGTTAATTGCCTTTTTGCCGCCATTTTTATAGCAACACTCTACTTTCTGCAGTACAATACTGTTCAAATAATGCTCACGTGTTCCAACAATACCTTTATACAAACAGAGGGGTTTGTAAGTAATCCAGACAAGTTGGAACACCTGTGGGAATTGGTAGCACCAACATTCAAAGCTTGATCAACCTCCATTGCTGCAGAACAGCTTTACATTGTTTACCCATTTCTTGTTCCCTAAAAAAGGCCTTTTTGTAAAATACTGAAATGTACATTATTTTTCAGTTTTGGGTAACCTTTTTTTTTTTTTTTTTAACCTCAGGCAGTTCACCACTTACTTTTGTACCATTTCAAGCTATTCATTGGATTTGAACTGCTAAAATTTCAATAAAAAGCAAAAAGAATTGGGCTGTTCTAAAACTTTTGACCGGTAGTAAATATAGTCACTTTTATCAAACAATATAGTATTGCAACAATTAGGTTATCAAATTCTGCTTTGTCATCCATTGTTGGTATTACATGGTGATATTTGTAATATCCATTTAGGACTTCTATCTTTGTTTCAGTGCCTTAATGTGCTTTTCAGTTGCTCATGATTGAAATGTTGACATTATTTCCTGCAGTACACACTTCAACATTAGAAAACATTATAAACTCAGATTCAGTTGTTATCTTGAGTAAATCCATGTGTTTAATAACTCTTAATCAATTTGAAATTGAAAGTAGGATTCAAAATCAACTTTATTGGCCAAGCATGTTGGCACATACAACGATTTTGACTCAGTTCTCAATAGCTCCCAATATACTTAAACATTGTGCAGAGGAGTTATTACAGGATGATGCAGACATGCAGCTAAACAAGCCTATGAAGTTTCCAAATATAAGCACACTTAAACATTAAGGAGCTATTATAGTATATAACACAGTATAGTATATAATACACAGTATATAATGTGTTTTGCATTTTGGTAGTAATGCTACACTTTGTTGGTACATGTCTCAAAGTGCTTCACATTTAATATCATGTACTGCATTATACAACACATCTGTTGTGTATCACTGCATGCTGTGCTGGATATACACATGGGTTGTGAGTCAGTAATTTTCACCTGACCTTAATGCCTTTGAATTGTTGGAGCCCTGAGAGGAAACATGCAACATGGGGAGAACAAACAAACTCCAGAGATTGAAACCTAACACTTGTGAGGTAACAATGTTGATCACTGCATTTTGGGAATATTCCAGCACACTTAATTTTGGTGTTGAGACATCGTAGAAAACATATCTGACTTGTATTATTTGGGCACTTGTATTTGAGACACACACTTGCTGGTTACATGTCAGCAGTCCTGCATTTGCTTCTGAAAACCAAGACAAAACTATATAAAAAAGGACATATCAAGGGTTGTAGACTCATGCCATACAGTAGCCTCTGTAAATGATCTGTAACATACCCTGTTCAGTCTCTAGGCCTACCTCTAAATAATTTTTGGCCTTCTTAAAAGCAATGGCGAAAAGAAAACGATCCATCCCTGACACGGCCGTCCCCAGTTACGCTCTTGTGGGTGCACCGGCTCGTCAGTGATTTATGCGCGTGTGTAATTGAGTGTTAATAAAAAGTGTGTCCGGAGCGCATGTAATTGTGTGTTTTCAGGACCCACCATGTGTGAGCTTGTGTGTAATTGGGTGTTATCGATGTTGTGAGTGTATGTTGGGGTTGAAAGAGCGAATGGACAGGTTACAGTGTGATTGCAGTTTGGAGAAAGCCTTTAATAGTACACTTTTTCATGTTCTGTATTTTAAAAGCAGATGGTGTTTCATTCTTTTTGATTTTAATTTTCAATATGCTACAGGATTTGTGAGTGCCCTCATTAACACCAGAACCTTTATTTTGTGTTTGTTTATTTTGCTTGAGAATATAGAATTAGCAAAGTTTTCCAAGATAAATTGATTTGTTGATTAACCAAATCAGTTAGCATAGGTATTTATTGTATGTTTTTAGATTGGTTATTAAGGATATAACACTGAGAAACATGGTTACTGTTTGAAAGATATGTAGATCAGTCTTATATTCAGTCTCATATTTTTTGTGTGCTTGCTATATTTTTGTATGTGTTTAGCGTTGCTGTAACATAATAGGTGTGTGTGTGTAGTGTGTAGTGTGGTGCGGGTGCTGTTTAATTGATGCGGGCTGGCCATCGATCCCTCCCGCCCAGCCTAATGAAGGCCTGATTGGTTTGTGAGGGCTGGCTGGTTCTGCTTAGCTGCCTCTGCCTGCTGCCCTGGCTGCACACACTATAACACACACTCAATTCAACATCATTCTTCTTTTTTTTTTCTTTTGGTCTCATGCTTTGTCTCTGTCTCTCACTTTACATTTCTGCTCTGACTTTTTGTCATCTTACTGTGTATAACTCTCTTGCTCTCTCTTTTACTCTTTACTGTGTTGCGTCCATTCTCTGGCTTGAATTCCCCATAATTTAAAAAAATAGTGCTACACTTACTGATGATGAAAATTCATTTTTTTTGGGTGAAATTTCAACACTCAGTGTTCCATTAACTGTACACCTTGTGTGCCCAAGCTTGACCCTACCTGTGTAAAAATATTGGCCCTTTTTGATCATTTTGAAAAACTTTTGGGGCTGAATTGTTGATACAGTGAGTGAAATGATGCTGACATATTCCCGTGTGTAGCTATCAGTCAGTCTTGTAGAACATGTGAATCCTCCATCGCTCTCTCTGACATGATTTGTTTCCCGTCTCTTGTCTCCATCACTGTCTCAGTGGTGTTGGTGTCTCTGCCTGCCTTTATCTGTCAACCAGCTCGCAATCCAGTCAGTCAGATGTCACAGTGCTTCTACTGTCATGGCAGTGCCCATAAATGTCTTTTTGTGTCACTCAGCTCACTACAGACACAGGTATTAGACCGCCCTGTTAATGGCTTTGTCAGATGGCCTTTTCACAGAGCCAGTCACGAAGACAGACAGCAGACTGCTATCCGTCTCTCTTTTTTTCTCTCTCTCTCTCTCTCTCTCTCTCTCTCTCTCTGTGTGTGTGTGTGTGTGTGTGTGTGTGTGTGTGTGTGTGTGTGTGTGTGTGTGTGTGTGTGTGTGTGTGTGTGTGTGTGTGTGTGTGTGTGTGTACATGTGTAAGTTTTAGTCACAGGCATCAAGACTCAGTTCAGGAAATAAAAGGCCACCCAAGTATCCGCCACAGTCATGTATCAGCAAAATTCCTCTGAGTGGCTTTCCAGTCAGGCACCAGAGCAGTCGTTCCAATCTGTCACCGTCTGTCATACAGCCTGCTGTCGTACTCAATAATCTGTCTGAGAAATTATTTTATAGAAATACGATTATTGGCAAAATCCTGAAAAAATCATTTAACAAACTAATATCTCATAAATCCAAGTCTACATCACTGCAATATGGTGCCCTGATGTCATTCACAAAATTGTATACACACAACACATGGTGTGTGTGTTTGCTTGTCCTTGTCACTATAGTGCCAAATCCAGATACATATCAACATTTTCTTCAATAGGAGATTGCCAAAAGGTGAATACACTTTTAACTAGGCTGTACTATAAGCAATATATACAATAAATACCTCTTGATTATTTCTAATGAGACTAGTTTCAACATTATGGAGCCTCCATCTCCCAGAAGATAAAATTTTTTTGTAATGTTCCCACAAAGTAATATATTTGCGACTTAGAAGGCTCCATACAACATACATACGCTACCTCTCTTTTGAGGGAGGACAGCTTCAGCACCACCACCACAGGCAGCTTCATGCTCAAAGTATTCAGCGCTGTACTTTTTAGACAGCGATTATGTTCTTTTACTGACTCGAAAACATCTAAATGGTAGGCTTATTGTCTGTTGTTAGCCTTTTCCAGTGTATTGGACAAAATAGTTAGCCAATTAAAAAATATTTTTTCTTTTAAAATGACATTTGAAGTGGCTGGTTTGGCTCAGTGGGTATAGCAGGCGCACATATACTTAGAGGTTTATACCTCGACGCAGAGGTCCAGGGTTCAGATCCCACCTGTGGTGATTTCCTGCATGTCTTCCCTCTCTCTCCCCATTCTCACCTAGCTGTCCTGTCAAATAAAGGCAGAAAAGCCCAAAAAATAATTGAATTTTAGAATTGAATACATTCTAATGCTTTCTACTAGACACTACTAAACCAATATAATAAACATATAAGAATTAGTGTTAAAAGTATTGATGCAGATCATGCAAACATTTAGAGGATAAGGCTTAACAGCTTATTTTTCTTATTGTCAACAAACCCCAAGAAATTCACAATGCGTTATTCCATATTTAAATACTTTCCAACTTCCCCACCCTGTCCGTGCACTCAGCCTGATGCCCAACATGTAAATCTTCAGTAGGAACACAAATGTATTTTTTGTAAATGCTTAGTAATAGCTGGGAACTGTAGTTTCTAGCAAAGTTTTCTCAAATATTAGTAAATAGTGCTTTTGTTAGAGAATATTTTCAGCTACAGATAACACACAAAACAAAACACATTTGTTTATGGCATCAGGATGAGCTTGACTTAAAATAAACCACAATTCCTGTGTTTATCATACAGATCATGTCACCAGTGCGACAGTGTGTCTCAATAAATGGAGGTCTATGGCACAGAGGAATAAGCTATATCCAGCTTTGGTTACTCAGACAAATCTTGTTAGTCGGATCAATTCATTGATGGTTTTTGTCTTTTATTCAGGATTTGTTGACGATAAGAAAAATATAGGATATTGACATCCTGTAATATTGTACCCTTTAGGGACAGCAAGGCCCTACAACAGTATAAGAGATCAGACAGCGCAGGAGTTATTCTACACAGTCGGTATAAAAATTCGACATACTCTGTAACTGTGCACATTTTAGCTGTTGCAGTTTTAGAGCCGAAGAGTTTAGTGAGCAACCAACAGTGCATTGATCAAACTGCCTTTCAACCTGTGGTGCATCTTTATTTCATGTCTCTCTGTCTGGTACAGTAGCCCACACCTCTGGCCTCTTATACCACAGCCTTCACCTCACCAGCCTTTGCCAACAAATACACAACAGCATACACTGTGATAAGTGGTGTGTGTTTACAGCTTGTTCATTTCCACTCTCCAACTCTCAGCAGAGGAAAAGAAAAGGGTGAGAGTGGGGGAAAAAGAGAGAGAAGGGTAAAAACGATGGGGAGAGAGAAGGGGCTTTCGGAAAGGAGAGGGAGGGCTTGTTGGGAGTGTTTTTGTCCTGGAGAGAAATAGCCCTCTAGGTTGTAATTGGAGGTAGAGAGAGAGCGAGGGAGAGAAAGAGAGCGAGGGAGAGGAGGGAGGAAGAGACAGGAGAAATTGCTTGGCTGGGGCTGTGTGGGATGATAGTGTTTTTGACAGGTAAATAAGGCTGTGATTGTCGACAGTTACACTGCACCTTGCTGACCCTCACACACACCGGCCTCCATCTATATTTCACTCTGACACACATGCTGACTCTCTGCCTCTCTCTACAAACACACACGCATTCACGCGTGTGCACGTACATGCACATGAACACACGGACAGTGATGTTATCATAACTTGCGGTTTGTTAATATGTCATAAAATGCACACATTTACAGTGTTGGAATTTATCTAAAGTGATGAATAGTACACCAACTTCCTACCTTCATGAAATGCAACTTCTGTTTTAATGAGGAATGTTTAAGCATCTCACTTTTCATTTTTGACCGGCCGATGGTCCTTAAGTTCATTTAAAAACACCTCTCGAATGACACAAAACCTGGCTAGAGTTCACCACATAACAATGTTGTCAAATGTTCAGGAGCAGCTTTTATTCAGTGTGTGTCTTATTCAATGGAGTTTGACAAAATAACAGGAAACAGGAGATACAGCCTTTACAATTACAGCAGAGTTAATTCAACACCTCTATGACACAGTTGCAACAAAAACAGAGGTGTATAAGCTTCACAGAAGTGGTAGGTTTTAATGCAAGGCCGTATTAGTTTGTATTGTGTAGGTGTTTTTTCCACCCTCATCATAGTCTCCCTAGCTTTTTATTTTATTATGTTTATTGTAGATAGATAGATAGACTGCTTCTTTCTCTGCAACACCGCCAGCAGTATCTCTTCTTCCTATCCCCTTTCCCCTTCCTTCCATCTTCCCATTCTCTTTTATCAAGTCAACAGCCGTCTCCCCCTCCCCTCCTGCCTGCCCTTGCCTCCCTCCTCCCCCTCCCTCACTCCCTCTCTCTCCCTCTCTCTCTCTCCCTCTCCCCCTCTCTCACTTCAATCTCAAGTGTTTTCAATTTTATTCTAGAGTGGAATTAACTACCCCCGATGTCAAATTGCCGACGAAATCGATAATAATATCTTTACAAAAGAGGATATTCCAGTCTCTCGCGTCGGCTTTTGAAAAATGGAAAATTTAGCCGAGATTGATTCATTAGTTGACACGTTATAGGACGGTATAAGTATTGATCGCGGCCTGTCATGTCCCATCTCGGCTAATCGAAGCTGAGGCGCTCTGTCGATGGGCGCATTTTTCATAATTCCGTCGCCGGGGAGAGAGACCATGCAGCCGGCAGAGGCGACTGCAAGGCACAGAGAGAAAAAGAGGAGAGTATAGGGGGCAGGAGAAAGATAGACGGGGGGAGTGAGATGACTTGGGGGGAAATAGGTAGGGGGCAAAGAGTGGAAGAGCGAGAAATAGAGTGAAAAGGAGGCATGGGGTAAAAAGGGGAGGGAAAGGGAGTGAACAGTTTTGTGTGTCTGTGCGTGTGCGCCAACCCGTGTGTCCATGCAGCATCTCCAGCCCAGAGGCCTCGGGGTGAGGCAGAGAGGGAGCCACAGGGATGAGAGGGTATGTTAATGGTGCAGGTATTGGGGCGTAGATAATTAATGCATTAACTAATTAAAGTCAAACGGGGAAGATAACGAGGTGGAGGGAAGTATAAGGAAAGGGGAGAAGACGGCGGGATGGAGGGAGGAGAATTAGGGCGAAAACAGGGGAAGAATTGGTTTTAATAGCGAGCGAGGAGATGCGGGGAGGTGTGAAAAGGGAGAGATGAGAAGAAGGATGAGGGAGACCGAGAGGAGGTGTTGGGTGGCGGTGGAGGGAAAGCTCGAGGAGTGGGGGTGAGATAAATAGAAATTGAATGGCTTGGGTGCGAGCAGAGAGAAGTTCTGAGGCGGAAAAAAATATAAAGAGGAGTAAGAGAAGACACAACGACAATGATGGAGAAACTTTTGATAGTTGTGCAATTCGTTTGGAAAGTTGGCATTGGCGTGCTCAGGACTTATAAGTCCAACATAATGCCACTCCTCTGGTAGTCTTGTCACGAGTTGCACAAATCCATGGGCCCCGTCAATCAACAAAAGGAGTTGTTGCAAAGGAATGGAGTCTACATGTTTGTCTTTTGGTCTAAAGTCTGAAACCCCCAGACTTCGTTGTTCTCAGCTGGATATAGACCACTAGATTATAGGTCACCATATTGCACAAGGAGCCACACTGGTTCTGAAATAAATCCCAAAAAGGTGCATACCGCACAGAAAAATCCTGCCAGAGGTCAGACAATAATGTAGTCTGATGCATGGGCACTTTGATCTTTTAGACTGTCTGTAGTCCCACCAAATTATAGCTCACCATATTTTACAATGATCCTCAAAGGTTTCACAAATAAAATGCCAAGAATGAATTAATCCACCATAAACTAATGCCATGAAAGTATACAGTCTAGTAAGAGGCAAGAGGTTTGCAGAGAGTCAGTGGATCTCACAGGAGCTCCACTTTTTTGCCATCTTTTAACAACGCATAGCCAAAAAGATGCTATTTGTCATGTTGATTTGTTTAGTTTGGTTGGTTGTGACTGACCTCTGGAACATTTATTTGGGCACTTGTATCTTTTATCACCAAATTATAGCTCACCATATTCTACAACAAGCCTTGCAGGTTTCACAAATAAAATGCCAAACATGAATTCATCATGTTGATTTTTTTTTTTTCTGCTGGTTTTGACATTCCATGTGCAACGTTTTTGCTGATTTTTTAACACATCTGTGTCTGTATTTGTTCTTCTTTTAAACCAGCACTAAATGTTATAATACCGTGCTGGTGGGATAAGTGTCTTTGTAAGCATGTTGTGTTGAATGTGCTGAAAATGACACATCAATTATCAGAGTGAAGCTGGAGCAGAGTGTGCCAGTAGCTCCAATGAGCCTGAGCTCTAACATCCAAGGGAATCTCAATCTCATAATTGATTTTAATAACCTAACATGCATGGTGTGAGGATGTCCTCTTGCATCGAGAGAACATGGGTGTGTGTCCGAGAGGCCACCCCCAAATCAGCAATGATAAAAGTGGAGCTGAAATGGGTTGTGGGATAGAATCAAGAGAAATGAGATACACCAAATTAGAAGAGATTGGCTTGATGGACTTGGATTAGAAGGAAAAGAGGTATATAGAGAGGGAATGACGAGAAAAGGAGGAGAGTGAGTGAGTGAGTGAGTGCATATGTGGAAGATGGGGAGAAATGGAGGGGAGGGGGGTCTCGGTACTTGGCAGTCTCTGGGTATCTCAGGTTCTCCCCGGCCGGGAAAGCGGTCGATATTTAATTGTTATTGCTAGCATGGAACGCACGGAAGCGGGGCCTGTACGAAAATTTCTCATTTATTTGGTATTCTTGTTTTCTCTCCTTTTCCTCCTTCCACCCGCCGCCCCTCTTTGCGGGGTGAGGTGGAGGAAAGTGAGGGGTGTGTGTGTGTGTGTGTGTGTGTGTGTGTGTGTGTGGAAGGGGGGTATTGTGTGCGCACTGGGGGCAAATGGAGAAAGGGGATGAGATCCTTGGATGAAATCTGAAGGGGGGAGAAATACTGCGTCCTCCTTTCCCAAGTTTAGTTTTTGTCCCTAGACACATCATATCCACCCTCTTTTCACGTCCACCCCCCACCTCCTCTATTCCCTCCCCTCTCCCATCACTCCATCTACCCCCACCTGTCCAAAATGAAAAATCCGTCATTTTCATCAAACGTCCAACCAAATATTATCTACACTCCATTCCCAGAGATCGAATCTTATTTAGGGGCGACGGGATTCGCCATCTGTTTTCAAATTCCATTCCTCCATGAACTTTTATTTTCTCTCGACTTTGGACAAAATTATAAACCGATCGATCCGCTTTCTGGCCACCACCCGTCTACATATATTTTCCTTGTGCGGTCTCTTTACTGTGTAGGTCAATTTTCTGTCTCGCGTCCACAGGAACACGTGCACAACACAGTCTGCAGCTGATAGAAACTTAACTGCAGTCGGGTTGATGTGAGGTGGAGGTTCAGGCTCAGCACCTTCTGTTTTTCTCCCCCCCCTCACTCCCTCTCTCTCTCTCTCTGTGCGCTCAGCTCCCTGCGTGCGGATCTCTCCCCTTCGCGCTTTCTCCCCTCTCCCGGCTTTCTTTTTGTGGTTAGATTGTTTTATGTAAACTACATCATCACCAATTTCGGACAGTAACTGGTGGCAGTGGAGTCCCTTTTTTTCCTGTCAACTTTTTGTTGCTCCGAGGACAACTTTTCTCTCGCTATAGTTCTGCGCGCTACTTCCCCATCTTGATTTATTTATTTTTCACCCCCCCATGGGCAATACTCACATTGCCACTCAAACATCATTCCAGTGTAACTCTTCACCAATGTAGTTTAATGAAGGTGGAAGGATGCGCGGTCCGAGCTGTTAAATTGTCCAGATTACCATCAGTCCTCTGCGCAAGTCGACAGGATTCCCAACAACCCAAGTGGAAGCTGCCGGTCATGTCAATAAAGGTGCATCGGTGAAGGTAAGCATCCTCCTTCCATATTCTGTTACTGACAAGTGGCATTAATAATTGAGAAACGCGTCAGAAATAAGATTCTCATGAGACGTATAATGCACTTTGGTGAGAGGGAAACATGCGCACCTCCTGCAGAAATTGATTGATGTATGCTGTGTACGCTCGTGCGCTGGAGAGTTGTCGAACAGCGCGCAGTACGTAATACGTCTCCCTGAAAATACATCGGCAACAATTCCTAAAAGGTTTCTGCTTTAAAGTGAAAACGTGTTTGTGCGTTTCATTTGTGATTTGTATCCTACTGCGGCTTCAGGGACCGAGACGTTAAGGAGTGAGGCTGCTGCCAGACGAATGCGAGATGAAAAGTATAAGAGCGGTCGGGGAAGTGGAACACGCACTTGGGGAATGAAGGTACACTTCAAAAAGTTGTCAAAGTCACAACGGTGTGGGTGGACGCCCATGCGTGCGCTCTCGCAGGGTCGTATGTTAATATTTGAGGTCTTGCATGTATTTATCTTATGATATTGTGGATTAATACTGTATGCGTATAGGTGACCATAACCACGCAGCTGCAGTCTGCGTACTCAGTTATACATGTAAATGCATCCCCACAGACTTATAATAACAGTAAATCATGTATTTAAAGGTGGCATCTGTGTTTCCTTAAACCACGATCACATGCATGCATATGTTGCAGCTTTCTATCACTGTTTCAATACCTCTAAGCATAACACATATGGTCATATTTAACTTGCAGATGCTGTGATAAAAGGGAATTTCACTCAGTTTAAGATCTCAACATCATATTCTTGTGGCCAGGGTGGTCTGCTCAGTTTTTGTGATTATGAACAAGAGAGAGCAGTGAGACTCTAATCTTTGATGTCCAGGTGATATATATACTCTGGAGCTGTTGCTTTCTTACAGAATGGAAGACATGAATGAACCCATACAATGTTTGGTTTCACAATGTTTGTGAGCTTTTTGTTAGTTTCATGATTTCAGTTTCAAAACAAGCAAAGGCACCTTAAGAGGTCAAGGTCACATAGGCTTTGTCACCACACACACACATGGAGAAAATCCTTGAGCAGATTATTTTATTATTTTATTATGGCAATTTTTCAAGATCACTACCAGCCACCGTCTTTGAATTTAAGCTGATGTGTTTTACATTGTACCAAGGAAACCAACATTCTGTTTCCTTAAAAACACTAATAACATACTGCACTGATGCTTACTGTGTAAAACTGCTTCTCACTTGCTCTAGTTCCTCTCCTGACATAAAAGGTGTCCAAGAAAAACCTGGTACATGACCTTTTATTGATTTCAAGTTAATGTCACACAAGGTCAAAAACATCACTTGTAAAACTGGAAGGGCTCCAGCTGATTGTCTCATTTATAGATCAAAATCCAATGTGCAGCATGAAATTATAGTACACTATAGGCGAATGTGCTGGAAAATGAGAAATGTCATCTGTGTGTGTTAGCCATGCAGTAACAGATGAAACATGTTTTCACTTTGTGAATAGGCTGACAAATATGACTGAACACAAATATGAGCTTCCATTGATGAGCATATGAATAACATGAGAATTTGAACCCTGCCAGTTAAGCTTTAGTATAGTAGATTGATTGTCATTAGGTCAACTGACACATTTCCTTTTAAAAAGCCACATTGATCAATTGCCATTTATATTTAGGTGGAGATGCAGCGTTTCAAATTTCTACATCACTCGTTGAATTTATGCATTACTTAATTAGTACTCACTGATCTACAATGCACCTGATGAGTAGCCTGTTAAGATAGTTCCCTTCATTTAGATAACTAAATGTAGAGAAACATCTTTTTATCATAGTATGTCCTAAATGTTTGCTTTTGCTCAGCAGGTCAAAAATGACATTACATGCCAAAAGTAAAGGACTCCCAAGGCGTACACCCAAATTGACTGGAGTATCTCACGGTGGCACAGACTATGTTGGTTAACAGATCTATATTTTCAAATGACATAATTCAGCATTGAATTTCAGTGTTATTCTCCTTTAAGTAATTGATATGTAACAGAGTAGCCTCCCTTAAGACCTCGTAGATCTAAATATCTCCCTTCATCATGAAGAGAATCTTCCTTTTGTCGACTAGGGAATGTTTGGATTTCCTAGGGTTTGAAGAACCTGGTCTCACATCTAATCTACAACATGCTCCCCAAAATGGGGAGAGTGACCCTGCCTGAGAGATTTCTCAGACGAAAGACTCGCGGGAAGATGATTAGTTCCCACTGCAGTCTTGATGTTTTTTTTCTGCATGGCCATGCCAACAATACCCCAGCAGTTTCCACTTCTTCCTGAAATATCTTTCCCTATTGACACGATAATGTGTTAATCAATATGGCAGTTTTGTGCTTATTCTAAACCACAATATATCCGCACCCTCTGTATGAATCAAGGCTCCGTGAGGGCCCACCGCAAGGGAGCGTCCCTCCATTGATTAGGTATTAGCTTCACCTCCTCCAACGCCCAGCCACTTCTTTGCAAACGTGGCTCTATTTCGGAGGTATTCAAACGACCACTAAGCACGGGAGCCAATATTTATAGAGGCTTTAACAGGTTAATTATAGTCAGTGGGGATGGTTCCTCCGAGGGATGAAGCACTCATAAAGGGCCCAGCAGAGTATGTCCCCATCCACTGAGCATTTGACAGTACAGTCAATGACTCCAATCATTCCTCATCTGCTTTATGGCCACAGCGACGTTTATAGCTGTTATGGGGTTAAAATAAAAGCATTAATGGATGCAAAGGGCAGGGGCTCTATTCAGCAGGGTGCTGCATTTAGTCAAGGGTCACTCTGTGTAAAGTCCATAATCCACTTGGTGACAGTTAGTGCCACCCCAGGGTGTTGCTTGTATACACACACCGTTGCTTCAAGGGAGGCAGTGGTATGAAATTCACTCATTTTACACTAATTTAAATTCACTAATTTTCCTGCACACTCTCAATCAATTGTACTTAATTTATCAACATCTTGGTCCAAAGATCTTCTGCATGTAAAATCATATAGACAAAAAGCATCATTATGGAAAATGTGTTATGGCCCACTGGATGTTGACATTGCACTGCCACTACTGGCAAACATAATGACCACTGCCTAAAACCTTTACAAATGAATGTTGTATATGATACTACTTTCATGTATGGACCATGATGTAATTCATATACACCAACTGTTTTGCTTTGATGCACCTGTCAATTAGAGTATCTGATGCGCAAGACTGTTGTAGTAATATTTGCTGAAACATGCAATACTGTATCTGCAAGGTTTTTTCTTTTGTTTATATGGAGTGTTGTGCAGAGTGTCCAAATGATCTGTAGCGTACCACGTTTACAGTTAAACCTCCTGCATTAGTGAGCAACATCATGCCATTTATATGCGCTCTTTTTATTGCACATAATTCATGCACTAAATGCTCAGATTACAGTACGATGGCATGCAAGTAAATGTAGCCTCTCCTTTCTGTATTTGTCTTGCTACAGACATGTATTTCCCCTTTCAGTATGCTGGCACAAATTTAAGCTCTTGAGCTTGTGTCCACTCATTTCTCTCTCCTTCATCTTCCAAATCCTCGTTATTTTCTTGCACTCCCCACAGTGCCTTGTTCAGCCCTGTTGAGCTACTGTTTGAATTGTGTCTCTCGCTAAACTACCTGTTTGTGTTCCCCACTTTCTTTCTGCTACCTTCCCATCTTCCGCTACACCCAAAGCAGCTTTCCTTTTTTGACAGCGTGCCCCCTGTTTTGGAGTCACTGACCCCCCTCAGCACTCTCCTCTTCCTGCCCCGACTCCCACTTAACCCCATATTTCACAGATGAACTACGGCTAATTTCCCCCCAGTCCTCCGAACAGCGCTCTCTCCACTGCTGGAGCACGCTTAATTACCCACAATTAAAGCCAAACGCTAACGAGAAAATTGCTCTGTTATGAAATGACTTCAAAAGAACTAGAGTAAGTAGAATGGATTGGAGGAAAAGTTGGGTATAGCCTCCGGTAGCAGGGAAGAGCTTCTGTGCTGTGGTTTCCCCTCAAGCTGTCTCAGTGGAAGGCAGTAACCAAAGACTCCTTTGGCAACACCCAAAGCTGTGGACTACAATATTCAACAGCTAAAATAAAGTGTTGGTACTACGTAAGCACAAGTATTCACTTTAGTAATGGAATCAGTAATTGAAAGCTTTGTTGTGAGAGAGGAAAGTACTTTGGTTGCCTGTTTGGTCTCCTTAATCAGAGCAGTTCAAGATACAGTACATATGTATCTTAACTGACATGTCATTTATGTCACTTAAAGACATATATGTTCCATTATGTCCCATGACTACACAGAAATAATGGCAAGGACTGTAGCTGGTGTAACCAATGGATTTTGAATAGATTGCCAGCACTCTGTATGATATGAAATCATGGTTACTCTAAGCTGATGCTTATTACATTTCATGTATTGAAAGTGGCGGCCTGTAATCATTGTACATGCCATGGTCTTTTGAAGTCAAAGACATATTGCACCTGCTGTTGATGTATTTATGACGTACAATACTGCACCCAAGATGAGTTTTGGTTTCAAGTCACCGTAAAGAGTGTTTTTTTTTTTGCAAGACAACAAATTCAATACAGACTTGATGTTTTAGCTACACAATCCAATTTTAAAGGCTCAATTTACCCAAATGTAAAACATCAATAACAAAAAAAATGTCATATACCTTTTCGTATCTAGCGATGCAAATGGTTTTGTCATCATTTGCCTAGGTTTTGAGATATCTGTCTCTAAGGGATCCCCAAAGTTATTACAATTCATCCTCAGAAGGAAAGAATGTGTTTAACAAATTTCACGGAAATTCATTGAGTAGCTGTTGAGACATTTCACTGAAAAATATCAACCTCATGGTGGCACTAGAGGAAAAATAAGAGACTCACCAAAGTCATGAGGCTTCATCCTCTGGGAACTATACATTTCTGTTCAAAATTTCATGGCGATCCATTTAATAAGGTTACACTGCGATCTCAAACACATTCTCGTAACATAACAGCATTATCTCGTGAAACCTTGCTGAACCAGTCTTACAGCAGCCAAGCTTAATTGAGACCCAGATGTTAGAGTGTATCCGGCACAATATACCTGACCACAAACCCCATTCCCTGTCACAGAGGAATGAGCCAAGTCTACCCCCCCACTCCCCAATCCAATCTACAGCTGGCAAAATGAAACAAACTAACACTAATTTGGATTATTTATGTCCAGTTTACACCACATGACGCAAGGTATGAGAGGGAGAAAAAGAGCTATATGGTGGGTGGATAATTGTAACAGTGGTAGTAATAAGTGCAGCGGCTACAGTGATAACAATTAGATTTGATTTCATTTGAGAATGCCTCCACAGCTGCTCCCCACTCAGCCCCTTAACCCCCTTTTTCCCTTCCCCCTCCTCTCCCTCCCCTCGCTCCTCTCCCCCTAGATTAAAGTGGGTGTGTTAATTCCGTGGTGTAGCGATCGAACAGCTCTGGCAACAATGGGAAATGGGCTATTGATCAGAACAGCTCAGATTAAGACTAGGCAGTGGAGCTCTTTCTTGCTCTCTTTCCCCTCCTTTTCTCTCCATTTCCCATCTTCTTCTGCCTGTCTTCCTGTCTGTCCTGCTCATTTCCCCCAGTGCTCCTCTCTCCCTTTCTCTTGTCTTTCACACCCACAAAGAAGAAGAAAGAGTGTTTGCATGTATAAGAGAGTCTATGAGGATTTCCTTGTCCTTCCTTCCTGTCCCTCTTATTTTGCTCTCACTGCTTCCCACTCCTATGTGCCAACAAGAACCTCTGCTATTCTCTTAAAACATTGCATTTTAGCGTGATTAAATCTGAAAGATGCATAGAGACTGACAAGTATACAGTAGCCTCAAGCGGAAATATAATGCACGGTATATGTGAGCTTTTTACCAGTTCTTTCTGCTGCAATTTGACATCCATTCACATGAGATTTTATATCAATCAGTCACAGCGAGGCCCTGTGTTGTGCCACAATTAAAATCCACCCTATCAGAACAGCTCACATACCAAAATTAGCTGTCATGATCGGGCTGCGGGACAGAACACATTGGATTTGCATTGAATAGACATAAAACATACCAAATGTGAGGAGACAGCAAATCCATACAGTGAAAAGTGAGCTAAGAATCCCCTGCTCTACTTATATTAATTAACTCAGTCAATGGGGATGTGATAGGTCAGTTATTCATCCTCTTCCAGCGCCTCCCCACTCTGTCACATATACCTCCCAGGTGTCAGAGGCACAGACGCTCCAGCTGCCGAGCAGGGATCGGCGAGGAAGAAAAAGCACCCCGCTATGGACATTAGAATGCGCTGGTCTGAGATCAGTGGTTAGGGGTTACTGGCACGTTTCAGTGTCTGCTTCTGCTTTTTCCCTTTTGGATTTTAGAGGTGGCAAATGTACAAATGCAACAGACACTGCATACATGTGCAAATACTGTTGTGCACCAACAACACACGCACACACACACACACATCAGTGGTCACATCAATATTGCCATGCCTCCTTAGGGGAGTCGCAGTATTGGCAAAGCTTTCATCTGCTGAGTGTGTGAGCGTCTGATACTCCCTCCTCCCGACACACACACACACACACACACACACACACACACACACACACACACACACACACACACACACACACAAGCTTGACATACAGTAAGAAGAAAAAAAAATACATATATACAAACAAATACAAAAAGCTACACCCAGCGCTGCTGTTTGCAGGTGGGAACCTAAAAATCTAGGAAAGGAGTTGAGAAAGTGTCAGCTGGAGGGGTTAACAAGCAGTGAAGGCTGAGATCAGCAGTCGACACTAGAGGGCGATAAAGAGGTGCATGGGTTGTATCTGAGTGAGTGGTGATGTATATGTATGGCTGTGGCTTGGACCATGGCCATGTTGTACCAACATTGCTCCAAGCATTCAACGTTTTTTGGCCTCCAACAGTTTTGTATACCATTTTTTTTTCATTTTGAAAAAGGACTGATTAAACACAAATTAAGGAACTGAGGAGCAAATTATTAAAGGGTACAACTAATGATCATCTTTATCATTGTTCAATCTGCTGATTGTTTTCTTGATTAGTTGATCTAATATTTGGTCTATAAAATGCTTGAAAGGGGCAAAAAATGCCCAAGATGATGTCACAAACCCAAACATATTCAATATACAATGATATAAAATCAGAAAAAGAAACAGCAAGTCATTATTTCAGATACTGTAATCATTAATGGCATTAAAAAGTTAAACAAAAGAAACGATAATCAAAATAGTTGCTAATTGATTTTCTGACAAATCAATTAGGTGGCTCATCATTTCAACTCTAGTCCAGTCTATCCAGTATCACCAGTGAACATACTTCTCACTGGCATCTTACTTCTGCTCGGCACAAAAACAAGAGATACCAAAAAAGATCACCTCCTAAAGCTGCTTTTTACCTCCAACATCTGATATGACCCTTACCCTCTTTAGCAGTGGGTGCATGTTATGTTATCAGTACAAGAATGTGACCTCATTCCACTGCCAGAGTCATTATAAATCAGAGGAACTTCAACTAGACACCCAGCAGACAACACAGCATCCCGTTCTTCCTTCCAGCTTCAGTCCCATTTTCCTCATCCTTCGATCCCTTCACTTCTCCTTTAATTTTTTGATTCCCTTGTCATAGACTCCGGCTCTCTGCACTCAAGTGAGCTCCATGGGTTTACCTAATTGATTATTAAGTTGCTGATTGGGGATCAATTAAATAATTAAAGTTTGTTAAGGGCAGAGTCGATTTACTGGCACCAGAGCCAGGGCATGCGCTTCTCTAGTGTGTGTGTGTCTGTGTGTGTGTGTGTGTGTGTGTGTGTGTGTGTGTGTGTGTGTGTGTGTGTGTGTGTGTGTGTGTGTGTGTGTGTGTGTGTGTGTTTGTTTGTTTCTTTTTTAGGCAGACGGTTGATAGAGGTAATATTGAGTTGAAGACAGATGAGTTTTATCATAATGTGGATTTTGCTGCATGGACAGCGGGAAATTGTTGACAACAACAGTACGTTTCTTCTTCTTAGTCGTCTACAGCCAGAGTGACAGGTAGAGCTCGAGCTTTGGTGAGTGGCGTTTTTGGTTTCCTTTATATTCATGGAAGAATAATATTGTTGTGGCAAGGAAGCATTCTATTCTCTGAGGTAGGAAATGGCAGTGATTGGTCTAGCTTCAGTCTATCCAGTTTGGGGTCTAGGTGGAGGTTTTCTGTAATTTCAAACACTGTCAGGAACAATGAACCCCAGTTGTTGCTGGGACCAGCCACTCTTTCATGTGACCATTTCCGTTGCCTCTTTGGGTCATTGCTCCCTAATTCAAGTTGAGCAATTTTTGGGGTCAACATGTTGGTAACTCCTTGGTGGCAAGGAGGGGAGATGGAGAGGCTCCTCTTTGCGGTGGCAAAAATATCCCTAAAAGAAAAAACACACTCACCATTACACTACACACACACACTCTCTCTCTCTCACACACACACACACAAACCTCATATATGAGACACAGGAGCGGAAACGGGTCGAATCCTACTTCAAATTCTCTTTCCTCTCGGCTTGTCGACCGGGGAAAACAAACCGACCCGAGGCACAGCGAATGGGGATTTACTAATTAACTACTTATACACGCACACACACACACACACACACACACTGAGACACAGAGAGAAAGAAAGAGAGATATACACACCTCCTCTCATCCCTCCTCCTCCCTCTCTCCCTCCCTCCCTCCCTCCCTCCGCTCTCCTCCCCGGGTTCAGGTTGATAGTAGTGCTGCCTCTCCGGTCGCTGGCTCGCTGCGCCGTCAGAGTGAATGCGTGTGGATAGACTGGTCGCACTTCAGCGGTGAGCGCTTTAACACCACTCCCTGAAAATAAAAACCGGAGGTATGTTGTCCGCTTTGTTCATTTTATAATAGGCTCTTATATTTAACCTTTTTGTTTTTAGTTTTTTTGGGGATTCTTGTTTGTTTTCTCGAGGAGAAAAAGTTATGGTTGTTGTGCACTAGTGAGTGTGTTTAAAATATGATCATGACCGATTTGTGCTGGCGATATTATTGTTCATTATTTTAATGATTTTGCTATTGGAATAATTGTTTGCCTGTATCACTATCAGTTTGAGGATTGCATTGTAACCAAAAAGTTGAACCGTGCGTAATTTACGCAGCCTCTTTTTGCTGCCATTATCTGAAAGCTTGGATTTAGTTTTATTAGCTCTCGACTTCTTTTCGCAAACTTTGTGCAAGTTTAAGTCCTTTTGTAAGTACAAGAAGAGGGAAATAAATATCCTGGTTTTGGTTTGCATGTGCAGGTGTAAAAGTCTCGGCTACACGGGAGCACTTTGATGCCTTCAGCTGTCGGCGTTGGCCCGGATTAGCCTTTAAGTGTCTCTATTTGTTAAGGCGTCCAGCCCTCACCTCCACACCGCCGTATCAATCAGTCAATTAAACAGCCACTCACACAGAGCTGCACGAGACCTCAGCCGGTGCACATCTCTCTCTCTCTCTCTCTCTCTCTCTCTGTCTCTCTGTCTCTCTCTCTCTCTCTCTCTCTCTGGTCCATCTTTGTGTGTGTGTGTGTTGGTGTGTCTGTGTGTGTGAGAGAGAGAGGACGGGAGAGAGTGACCCCGTATAATTTACCTTTTATAAATATGTTAGAAAGTGTGTGTGTGTGTATATATGTGTATGTGAGATATTTGGGCTCGTTTGTATTTATTTTTGTGTCATGCTGCTTGTGCTTTATCCTCAGATGTGGGATGTAATTGCACGTGCTACTATTTTGGTTTATCTTTAATACTTAATTAGCCTAATCAATCAATCAATCAATCAATTGTTTTAGTTTCTCGACTTAAATTTGGAATCAATTTCAAGTTCACCCTCCTGCCTTGAAGAGCCAGATTTGTTTGAAAGAATTTCAATTATAGCCCTCTATACCAACATTTTTCAGTTTATATTCCCAGTTCAGTTCTACACAAATCCACATTTCCCTAACCCCCTAAAAAAACATCCAAGTATAGTTCCAACTCTTGGACCATGTGACCATCCGTCAATGTGTTTACCAAAGGAAAATATCGAAGTTTACTCTCACAAGAGTGGAGCCGATGATTTATATATGTGTTCTCAGACTCGCATGTTTGTTTCAGATGTGGGCGCATCGATACAGTGCAGAGCCGAACTTGAAAAAATATTTGGAATAGGCTATGCTCATCTTTATGTGGATCCGCTGGTCGCTCCTCAGATTTCTTTTTCTTTTTAGGTGTTTACCCCCCTTACAACTTTGATGCATATTTATGCGCGCCATTGGTGTAGGCTACTCCATCAATTATTTGTGCCAGTATATATCCAGATAAACAGTGTTTGTAAATCAATACACGCATGTAACTATTGCAGATTACGAGATCGATCAATGGATCCACCCTAACCCTGGCGTCAATTATTCACATCTAACTTTACACAACACCAGCCTGCCGCAACAAAGTTTGCTGCGTGGGAGTGTGTGCGTGTTTTTCTGACAGAAAAAAAACAAGATTTACAAGTGAAGAAAGCTTTAGGATTATTTGTTTAATTTACAGTAACAGCAAATACGTTTAACGAAACATAATATTAATAATAATTGTTATATTTTTTCAGTCGATTCTGAAGGTATTTGTTTTACAGGGAATAAATAAAAATAATACTTATTTATTTTTCTGATTTATAGCTGTTTTCCGGAATCATTAAACATAGTTTTGGCTTTTTGTAACTTCACAATCAGACATCACCTCTCTCTCTCTCTCTCTCTCTCTCTCTCTCTCTCTCTCTCTCTCTCTCTCTCTCTCTCTCTCTCTCTCTCTCTCTCTCTCTCTCTCTCTCTCTCTCTCTGTTGGCCTGAAACAGTCCGTCCGGTCTGTGTTTCCTGTGTGTGAAGTTTCAGGCCAACGTGTTGAGCCCTCTCTTCTCCAGTCTCCCGTTTTAATTGAATTATTTCAGTGGTTCTTGTGGCGCTTCTCGCCGGCCGTCTCATCCGTCTCTCTGCTGTCAATACTTGGTGGAAATATTTCCGACATTAAATGGCATTTGGGGGAAATTTCTCCCCACGTCACTCACCCTCCCCTCCTCCATCCTTCACCTCTGCCCGGCTGGCTTTGAACTCGTTAACCCGTCCAATTAATTGTGTTATTATAATATAAGCGCTTTAACGCTGCTGCTATTTACCCCACACTGTGCAGATATTATAAATATCTCTCCAGCCACCTGATAGACCTTCTCTGCTCGTTTTCTTTATAGGGAATATTAATAACAATATTAATAATGATAATAATAATCGATTGCATTATCTTGCTTTCATATAACAAACAGGATACGACTTATTTTTGTTTTAAAGTAATCCTATTATTATTATTATTATTATTATTAACCTATTATTATTATTATTATTATTATTGTTATTATTATTATAAGGCTATTATATCGAACGAATACTCTACACTCCAGAGTTTATTTCTTAAAGCATCCTGTTAGAACTTGAAACTCCTCCTTTTCCACTTAATTTATATTTATAAAAAATATCTTATTAGATTCTTCCAAAATTCGTTTTATAATTTAATTTGCTCTGATTAATGTATTTGATTTAATCTTTTAGAATAAAAATACGTAATTAATTTACTGCTTTTCGTCCGTAATTTACTTGTTATTCACTCGCCGTCAGAAAGAAAATATAAACATGACTGTTTCTGTTTTATCTTTGTTTCTATTCTTTTGCTTTATTTTTTAGAGAATTGTTAGAATCATAATCTTGTATTAAATTATTTTTTTTGTAGATTTTACCTGAGTTTTGTTTTATTATTATTATGTTCAATAGCCTATATGTCTATATGCTTTCAATTCTTTTCGGGTTATGCTCGTGATTCTTTGGTGAGGAATTAAGATTTTGGATGTAACCTCCCTTCCTAATATATTTCTCTTTCTCTTTTTTTGTTTTTGTTTTTCCTCTTCATGGAAATAGACTATTGGCTTTCTTTTATTCATCAAGGCAGTCGACTTACGGGGGCTCTCACCTCTTCTCATCTCTATCTCCATTCGGAAAAATAAACTTCTGACTGCTGCGAGAGGCAGGTTTTGATTTTTAAAAAGTGCTCTCATCCTTAATGTGTTGTCATCTGGAAAGCAATTTCGTATGATCAAAGTGCGGCTAGTTAGTGCGGTCAATATCCTTTCCAGCACCCTTCTCATATATCGATAACAAGACAGCAGAGCCTCTCGCTGAGCTGCGTTCAGGGCCTCTGTATATCCGCTCTGTGTATCGATAAACCCGGATATACCCCGTGCGCAAAAAAAGCTATAACCTCATATATACATTACAGAAGACTTCCATATAAATGCAGCAGAAATATAAGTCATTCTGGGGATTTTGTTGGAATATTTTAGAGACATCAATTCGACACATGAATACCATCAATTGCGATTAGGCCAAGTTATTTGCAAATAACTGCGCAAAAGACGCACTAAGAAGAAGGAAGATGGTACTTTATTACTATTTAAGTCATGTATATGGGGTATTAGTGATTTTTCTCATACTGGCATCTCTTCCTCTATGACAGTAAAGAGTAAATAAGGTGATTGATCTGTGGTCGATGTGTGGTCCTGCGGGAAAACAACAAAACACAAGCGCCAGGATCGGCTCCACTCTGCTGGACCGACGCGTCGCCGGTCCCGGAGTTTATTTGCTCTTATTTCATTTTTCTTTTTCCGATCTGAATGAAAAGTTTGTCCGCACAGACTCGTCTTTTTGTGTCCATAATGATTATTTAATTTACTATCTGTTTTTTCTTTTCTTTTTTTAGTGACGCATTTGTACAGCGCGACAGCGGCACCCCCCCCCCCTCTGACCTCCTCCCTTCTGGGTCGGAACAACAAGCGCAGCGGCGAACCAATTCCAGTTCAGTCCGAGAGACGGTGATCGGGCTTCGGCCTCAGGTGCATCTCTGAGGCGGGGCGACGCGGAGGTCCAGGTGGGTGAACTTCCTCCTCCAACCTGCCAATATCTCAGTCTCCCTTTGCTTTTCTACCTGCTTTTCTTTTACACTTGCCTTCATTTGTCTTTTAAAACCACGCTCATTATGTCCACAAACATTACGTATCACATTATAGGAAGTTAAGTCACTTCAGGTCAAAATGTTTTTCCACGGGAGGAGTCATGTGTTGTTAATTTAAAATTGAAGCTCACAACTGCCAAGTGTGTCCATGTGGAGAAATTGCGACACTTGCAGTAAAATTGTAATTTTATATAGGCTATATTATTTTTTTAAAGATATATTACTGCACAATAGGAAACCTTTGAGTCTCTCTCTCACTGACTGGTAACTCAGGAACTCAGATTATTATGAACGCATATACTGTATTTTGATAGTGATATCATGTGTAGCTTCAATTTTGAACGTTGCAAGATTTCCTTGGTCAGATACCTTGATCAGCTTTGGATTCAGGGTTTGTTTTTTAGTTTTTTCAAACACCTCTTTCTTGCTATTGAAAATTTGTCAGTGATGAAGCTGCACAGACCTGTCTGTGAATAATCAAAGGTGTCCAATGCGCCATGCAATAGCCTTTGGCCATAACCGGTCACATCAAGGATGCTCCTCCAGCCATGGCAGCCAATGTCTGAATGTATCCTCTGGCTCCTCTGCTCCATCCTAATTCTACTTATCTGATGTTAGCCCCTTGGTGCACCTTAAAATTTGTGTTTCATTATTCAACAGGCATTACCATTTGGCTGTAGACACACTTCTACCTGTTACACTCTAAGCCTATAGGGCAATTGAAGGACTCCTTTGTATCTTTCCCACCATCTCCCTCGTGGCCCCCCTCTCTCTCCCGTGGCCCTCATACCCCTGTCGTCTCTCGCTGCCACACCTGGTAACTACAAACTTGTACACAATAATAACAGCCAGATGTATCCATCTATCTCTCTATCTAGCCTGTCGGCAGTTAGTGGAGTGGCTGAGAGACTTGCAGGCGTGAAAGGTCAGTTAATCAATGGTGCACAATTTGACAAATCCCAGCGACTCTTATCGTCCTCACAGGCGTTTAGGGCCAAAAGGAGGACCACCGAGATAAATGCTTAATCCGAGAGAGAGAGAGAGAGAGAGAGAGAGAGAGAGAACAGATACAGGACCACTGTGAAGCAGATGGGCATGCAAAGAGGTTGGGAGGTGGAGGGTTTGAAGGAGTTGGCGAGTGGAGAGAAATGGGAGAAAGACGGAGACATGGAAATGGTTCAAAGCAAAACTGAAACGTGAACAAATGTGTCCGCATTTGGATATGACGGATTCTCCTTTTCTCTGTCACGCTAAAAGAAAAAAAGAAAAAAAAGGGGGACAACTTTGTGGCTCTTAGATCGTCAAATTCGCCTCAGGCTCAACAAGCCATGCGCATGCCTTCTGGGTTGACATAGAAATCCTGGTTCACTCTCAGTTATGGCTCTGCTGTTGTGTGTGTGTGTGTGGTTGTGTGTGTGTAAAGTTGAGAAAAACGTGAGGAAAACAAAGGTGTATGAGTGGTTGAATTCTCCTGTGGCATGTTAGCTTGCCTGCAGCAGTGTGCAACCAAGAGGAAAATGAGCTTTTGTCCACAAGGCTGGCCTCTTTTTTCTCTCCGCTTTTTGAACTGCAGGGGTTTGGAAGGTGGCACAATTTCTTTGCCCTTATACCCTTAACAAAGATCACCCCAGGATGACATGGTGGCAGTTGTTTTTTTATTGAGCTGTAATGCAGTTTTTATTTCTTGTATGTGGTTTTATTGGCATTAATCTCATTTAGGTTAATGATCAAAATGGTGCCATTGTCACCAAAACTGATTTCTTGAATGTGTGTCCGTGTGTTTCTTTTTCCCACCTGGATGCGAGAGAGCTGCTTGAGCAATCACACAGACAGACGCTCATGTCCTTTCTCTACATCTCAATACAAGTTCAGTGTAATTCGATTGGGATTAGTTGCACTGGCATGACAGCAGATCCCTAGTATTGCCAAAGCACTTAGGAGGCAATGACAGGACCACATCGACACGCGCTTACACATACACAACACCCTGCGACTGGTCAACCTTGTAGAGAGAGAAAAGCAGAGAGAGAGAGACAAAGTGACAGCCAAGTCAAAGAGATTTTGGCAAAATCTCAGGATGATGAAGTTAAAGGATGATAGAAAGTTGTCGAAAGAAGTGTGAAAAGAAGAGGGGGGAAAAATGATGAAGGGACCCGGATGACGAGCAGAGCTAAAGCAAGACAGAGTGCGTCCAAAGAGATGAAAGAATGATTGACTCGCATGGAGAGTGATGGAGAGAGGAGAAAGAAGGAGGGAGATGAAATGGAGAAAGAAGGAGGTAGAGGAGGTGAAAGAGAGCGAGCAGGAAGAAATGGCTAAGGACAGTAAAAGAGAGGACAAAAGATAGAGGGAGCAAGAGAGGATAAAATGTTTAAGAGTGATGTACGAGAAGAGGGGAGAGGAAGAAATTTACTAGAAGTCAAGTTGTCCCCGGTCAGTCATTAATCCGATTTAAGAGCAATTAAGGTGAGACTGATTCCTTCCTAGAGAGAAAGAAATAGATGGAGAGGCTGAAGAGAGGGGGGAGAAAGAGAGGAGACAGCGAGGGAGAGAAGAAAAGAGTGATTGAAAGAGAAAAGTGGGAAAATAAAACAGGTGTCTGAACTCTGAACGCCTGTTAGTGGACAAATTAGAGGCAATGGAATGTATACAGAAAACATGGCGACTCATTTCAAACTGTGAGATGTAATTATTTTACAAAGATGTGACATTTGACTACATGCACAAGATATGACTTAAAAATAGATCGACTTAGACGTAAAACTGTTGAAAGGCAAACTGAGGTGAGGTGAAATATATACAGTATATTGTATTTAAAAAAAAATGTGTAGTACTTAAGGTTTTGGTGGTGGTTTTTTTACACACTGGTATCCTTGAATAATTGAATAATAATAATTGAATTTCCCGTGAGATCAGGATCATACAGAAGTAACACTGTTGACCGAAGCTTAATGTGAAAGCAACCAACCAGGACCTCCAGTCTGCATGTTGGAGCTCTGCTACCTGTGAGATTATTCTTCCAAGAGCGGACAGAAGTTGTAAAGTTGAGTTTTAGGTGAAAGCACACAGGCCATTTCGCTCCTGTCAACAACAGACAGAGAAGGGCAGAGAGGAGAAACAGACGGAGAGTGAGGGACAAAGTAAAGACGAATCTCCTTTGAATGAAAATGAAAAGAAAAGCACAGAAGCAATGAAGGTAGCTCCCTTCCTCCTCCTCCTGCTCCTCCCACTCCGCCAAACCCCTCCAATCCCGGCTCGGTGTGCTCTGTTGTTTCAGATGTGTATCAGAGGTCTCAGGGTCGACACAGGGGTCCCTCCGCTGCTGTAGCATTTCTATGTCTATTGGGAGATGGTGGTCCTGATAGCGCGGCCATCTGACACGTACACAACAGTACATAAATCAAACGCACACATACACACACTCCATTTATCTCCCACTCAAGCAGTGCGGTGATAGCAGCCAACTCTGCATAGAGTCAGAGAGAGGGAGAGGTTGTGCTCTTTCTTGTTAAGTGGGAAAGTAATGGGTAGCTGTAAAAGGTTTACTTCTGTTGCTGCCATCTCTATTGTTCTGGCCTAGTCAGTGTTTGTGCCTCTTTTGTTGGATGTGCTTGAACAGTATATAGCACACTCGACTGCTTCCATAATTGCCGTTCCACATAACTACAGGACAAGAGTGTGTTATTACGAAGCCTGTTAAGGCAAAGAATGGAGCAAATTGAAAGCTGAGGTCATAGATTTTGTTGTGCAACATTTTAGGCATCTGATTGGAAATTATTTTACATTATTTCATTCACTTATAGTCCATCAATACTGAATACATCTATTTTTTTTTAAAAAGCAGCTCACCATTATAAGAACAATTACCTTGTACACATCTCCTTATTTTATTTAATTTTTGTATCCTGGCTTTTCTCCCATCAAGATTCTGTCTATTTTTCTGTGGCGCATCCATTGCAGTTTCTATGAACCAATCTGAAGCCCATCACAAGTCCCAGATTGAGAGGCCATTTGGCTGCTGTTGACAGGAGGGAGCAGCTATTGACAGGGCCCTGCCGGGGAGGCGTGTCTCGGGCCCCACGTCCAAAGCGTTTGTGGCGTTTAATACACTGTAGCAGTGGTCTTCACAGCCCTCACCCTGCATGCTACTGCCATAGGGATCAATATGCACTGGGTTAGAGAGAATTGGACCATCTGATGCACGCTCGGAGAGAGGGATGAGGGAAAATGAGTGAGTGAGAGAGACAGAAACAGCAGGGAGGGATGGGGTAGCAAGGGATTTAAAGGAAAAAAAGAGGAGCAGGCTTGAACAAGGGGAGATGGCGAGACCAAAAGGAGGAGAAGGGAAGAGAGGAAATGATTAGAGGAACGGTTTAAAAGACATGAAGGCAGAGTGCTACCCAGCATGGAGATAGATAGCAAGGGAGAGAAAGTGGTCAGCGGTTGAAAGAGACATTCAGCTGGGAGAGAAAACAGATTGGAGTGAACGGCGATAGACACTGAAAAAGAGGAAGACTCTAGACACCAGTGAGGATACACACAGGAAAGGAAAAAAGACATAAGGGAAGAGAAGAGTGGGAGATAGGAAGGGAGAGGGGGCGGTAGACGAAAGGAGGGGGGAGAAAAACAGAGAGAGAGAGAGGTGCGGGGGAAGGATGAGGAGAAAGGGAGGGGAGGGGGGTAAAATTTCCATCAGGTTTTCAATTGGGGCGGATCAATAGTGTATTAGAGCTCACCTTGACCCCGTCTCTCCCCCTTCTCCCCGGCCCAGCACACAGGCCAAGCTTCTCTCCCTCACAGCAGGGGACAGAGAGGGGGAGAGATTGCATTACGGCCTCCCTTTCTTGGACCAAAGTGGCAGAAAATGGCACAATAAAAGCAAGAGCGGACAGAAAGAAAGGAAAACTAAGTCGCGGCAGGCAGAAACAGAGAAAGTGGGAGACAAGGAGTAAGAGAGAGTGGAGCGAGCTGGAGGAGACACCAGCGGGTGATGTCGTGCTTGTTTGGACAGAGCTTTCTGAGAGAGGAAACCGCTCGGGTGCCGGGGTGTGTGTGCATCATGGAGACATGACTTGTTTGTATCACCACACACTCAAAAGGACAGGTTGGAGCCAAACTGTCGTCCACACAAAACATATTCATGCATACTTAACATACGTGCAGAGCACAAACGCACACAAAATGGTTTATATAATTGTGCACGCTCTTGATACACTCACAGGGACTGGATAACCTTGCTAGTTAGTGTAGAAGTGCTCACACACACTCATGCATAAGCCTGATCTCATTTGTAGGAGCTCATTTGTATTTTTGTTTTATGTGTATGATGCATTTAAAACAAATATAGCCTGCTTTAACTTGACAGTTACTATAATCAGCCTAACCTCAGAAAAAAACTTAAACTTAAAGCTGCATTCAGCGATTTCTGACCACAACGGGGAAGAAAACAACCCAAAACAAGCCCACAGAAACAGAGCACCTGATACAGTATACCAGCCAAATACCCAAGGTATTACATTAGTGGTGGATTGGTGTGTAGCATATTCGCATCACGTCACAGATCTGCAATTAATGTTTGCTTCTTATTAAACATACCCACAATCTTTCACTAAACTGAATCTTACTGTAGTTATATGTACAGATATTGTAGAAAGCAATAATGTTTGATGTTACAAAAAACGCTGAATGTACTCAGAGGTTTTGCATAATCATTTATGCTCTTGTCAGGTGACAGGGTTGGATATACTTACAGCTTATCAAGTAGTTATAACTAAAACTGTTAGCAAACATTTGCCTACTTATGCATCAAGCAGACACAGAAGCTTGAGCATCACAGTAGAATTATGTTTCTGGTGTTTATTTACAGGCCTTGTTGCAACATTTTGGTCTCCACCAGCACCTAAGAAAATAGAAAGCTGGACTTCCCTCTCTAGCTTCTGGTTTACTTTGATTTTCTGCAGTTCCATGCTAGCCAAGTAGCATACATTCACCTTCATGCAAGCCTATTAGATGGTTGCTTATGGTTTTGTTTAGGGGTTCATGAGAGCTGTGAGACTCAACCATGCATTCCATCTGTGGGTCAGAGAAACAAAATAATTAAACTAAAAGCTGTGCAGAGCTGCTGTTGATCCTCAGTGGGTATCACACTACCAAATCAATTAAAAAACATCACACAAGCTAATAACAGCAATTTTGTATTTTTCTGATAAAACTACAAATACAGCACTGCAAAAACTAGATCTATCTTTGTCCAGATGTGGTGTGAAAGCTTTTTGTGTTATTTCTATGACCTGCAGTGAGAATAAGTTGCATACAAAGACTCAGGCACCCAGACACACACACACACACACACACACACACACACACACACACACACCCAAACACAAACACACACACACACACACACACACACACACACACACAAAGACACACACACAAAGACATACATAAGGCTAGTAGGACACTCTCCATCACTGGAGGACAGCAAGATGTGAAGCTGTTTGAGGAGGACAGGGGCAGAGGGAGCGCGTTGATGGGGGGAGAGGTTGAATAAAAAAAATTGATCTGTGAATTTAGCATTTAGACACAGTTTACAAAGCGATATAGAGGGGAGGCCCAGGAGCAGAGGGGACTGTGCGGGGGAGGACACTTAACTTTACAATAGGTCATCTCTGCCTATTTGACTAAGTGTAACACTGACATCCTGGCTTGTATGCTGCACTGTGTATATACCCCAGAAAATAAACGCAAAATACTATTCACAGATTCTCCTCTCAACGATCCATCTTTGGGTGAGCGTGTGATTTAGCTGTTTAGACAGGAGCTTGTTTGTAAAAGTGCAGACCTACTAGCAGCACCATCCTCATCTCTTCCCCACATTTCCTAATGCTGTTCCTATTGTCACCCATCCACACTCCGGTGCACATGCACACACCAAGACACACACAAGACAACAACAGACAAATGCGCACACACGCGCGCACCCTATCTCTGACACACACAGTAACGCACAAACTCTGTCCCGCTCGCTGAGGGGGAGAAAAGGGAAGAAAAAAGGAGAGAAAAAAGAAATCGATCGCCGGGGATAGCGGTGCGCGTCGGAGAATCGTATCTTGTCAAAATAATATATTACCCTCATCCCCGCCTGATCGATGCGGTGGATTAGGGATGGAGGGCTCCCTCTCTCCCCTCCTCTCTCTCCTTCTCTTCCTCCTCGGTGCTTGGTGCAGTTTAATATTTACCTCCGTGAAAGAGCGGCCGCGACGGCTCTCAGCCCTAATTGATTCCGACACATGGGGCTCTGTGCTCAGGCTGCGGATGAGAGAGGGAGGGCTGGCTGGAATGCAGAGGGAGAAAAGAGAAAGAAAGAAGAAGAAAAGAGAGGAAAGAAAGAAACCAAATAAAGAAAGGAATGAACAAGAAAAGAAAGAAGAGAGGGAGGGAATGGGCTGGAGTGTAAGACAACAGTGTGAACAGCAAAATAGTGGAAAATGTGGTAAATGCATATGCTTATTTCAAGAAGGGGAGAGACAAAAGACATAAGGAAGCTGAAAGAAGCTGCAAAAAGAAAGGAAAGGGTAGAAGTGAAGCTAAAGTATTCAGTTTAAATAAGTGGATGGATAAAATTAACAGGGGTGATAGAGAGACAGAGTGAGAGATGAACTAAAGGAAAACCATGGAGGTCAGAAGACAATATAGTTGGGAAGGTGTAAGATGGACAAAGGACAGCTTGGGTTAGAGAGGGGTGGGGATAGCACAAATGGGGGGGGATGAATGGAAAGGATAGCGGAGAGGAAATGAATCAGGAAGAATGAGGGAAACTGAGAGGAGTAGGTGGAAATGGGACAGCACGCAGAAACGGCACCAGGAGAGCAGGAAGAGTAACGGGAGGGATGAGGGCCGGGGAGAGCAAATGAGAGGGGATTAAGAGAGCGACATGAAGATGGATAGAAACAGAGGAGTGAAACATGACGGGCGGAATGTAGAGCACCAATAAAAACGCGAGAACAGGGAGGAAAGAAATAGGGGGGATGATGGAAAAAAGAGGCTGGCGCAGAGGTGACAGAATGATATCAGGTGGGATAGACAGAAAACAGGAGTGATAGCGGAGCAAGAGGCGGAAGGGTAGAGAGGGACCATATTTTCCGTTGAAGGAACTGGCCTGTCATGCTGTTCCGCCAGCGCAGAGCAGCTCTATAAAATACAGGGAGCAGACGGGTCGTGTCGGGTGACTTATGTGTATATCTAGGCTTTGTCAATATTTCTTTCTGTCTGCCCTCCTCTGTGCTTCCCCTATTGCCTTCTCGCTCCTGTGCTCTCTTTCTCCACCTCCAATTGTGCCTCCGCTCGCTCTCTATGTGTGTGTTTGTCCCAGTTAAGTGCTCACTTCTTCTTCACAGCAGCCTTGTTCATCTTTGTTCCTCTTTCCTTTATCAAGTGGGTGCAAATATAGGCTACAGAAGGTGTCCATCCATCTTCGTCCGCTACAGAAGGTATATGTTTCGAAAGTCGTCTGCGCCTTTAAACGTTGGCTTGCAAGCCAGACATGACTATGGCATAATGGTCTGAGGACTTGGCAGGCTTATATCCCCCACTGATTCTCCATTATGATACAATACAGGCAGGATGATGAGCCTTGCAGTTAAATTGACATTATTGACAGAGCGCCAACACAAATATTCTCATTGATATTTGTATTTTATCATAAAGTCTGTCTCTAACCCCCCAAAACAAGCAGACAGCTACTGGTGTTTCACACCTATCACACCTACACTCCCTGTTTTTCAGTTTCTCTTCTGCATGAGTGCATGTATGAATGAATGCATGTGTTTGTGTACGTCTCTCTGTATGCACACTCCTCTAGTCAGTCTTTGCCCCAATACAGAAGCACCGGGTGGTAGGCCGATTTATTCATGTGGTCCCAGGGAGGATTGCACCTCCTCTTCCTCATTTGGCATGGTTTAGTATCCTGAGCACAGCCCTGCAGAGACCCAGGTCCACGGGGGGCCAGACATCCTGCAGATACACTGCCCCGGTCTACAACTGGTGGACACTTACAAATTATCCTGCTCTACATTTCATGTATATTCATTAAGAAAACATGTCAAAACTTCACAGAACAGCTGCAATGTTGCCTAGATTTTACTTTAGTTGATGTCTTGACCACATGTAACTTTCAAGCCCAGTTTGGGTCCAGATGGGACCTCGTTATTTTACTTCTTTTTTTTGGGGGGGGCATTTTAGGCTTTTATTAGATAGGACAGCTTATATATGAAAGGGGAAAGAGAGGGGGAATGACATGCAGCAAAAGGACGCAGGTCGGATGTGACCTGCGACCACTGCGTCAAGGACTAAGCCTCTATATATGGGTGTGTGCTCTACCAGGTGAGCTAACCAGGCGCTCTGTTGTTTGTATTAAGAGAGAGAAAACAATGATCTTGGTTTACACTGGTATAAGGTAAAAGAGAAATCTATATAGGTTTTGGTTTACACTGGTATAAGGTACACAAAAGAATGTCACTGATGATTGTGATATGGATCTTGCTGCCATTATGAGTCCATGACCTGAGTGTCACCGTGGAAACAGAGAGAGTAAAAAAAGATACAGGACATAGAAGTTGCACTCGAATGAAACAGAACTTATTTGTTTTTACAGAACAACCTGAAAATCCCCATTCCATCTCCATGACTTCCTTTGTTTTTGATCTATTGTTTTTTTTTTTTCTTCCTTTTCTCTCCCTCTGTCACTGTGTCTGTTCTTTATTTACACCTCTCCCGGTCTCTCTGCAGTGGCTCAGGGAGCGGTAACAGAAGTGTCACTTGTCATTATTGGTCTAATTCAGTAATCCGTCATCGTGCACTCACTGTATGCAGCGCATTATATGCCGGCACAGCAGGTGTACTACGCACTGAGGTGGAGATTCGATTTGACACGCACACAGGCGAGAGGGCCGACGGGGCCCGGGGCAGACGTGCACTGAGTGTGTGTGTGTGTGTGTGTGTGTGTGTGTGTGTGTGTGTGTGTGTGTGTGTCCAAGTGTGTGTGTATTGTACATTTGTTTGTGTGTGTCCAAGTGTGTGTATTGTACATTTGTTTGTGTGTGTGTCCAAGTGTGTGTGTGTGTGTATGTGTGTGTGTAAGAGAGAGTGGGAGATGGAAACACAGATAGAAAGATGGAGAGATTGAATTTGTGTGTGTGTGTGTGTGTGTGTGTGTGTGTGTGTGTGTGTGTGTGTGTGTGTGTGTGTGTGTGTGTGCACATGGATATATGACTTCTAAGAGGTCTGTGTAATGGGAAGAGACAGAAATGGTATTAAAAGACAAGAAATTGTAGTAAATATGGAAACAGTCATAACAGAAGAGTCATTTTAAAAAAGCACATTCGTAAGAAAAGTCACAACAGTATATTATGGAGGCTTTATTAACCATTCGTTTAGAATCTGTGCTTGTTGAACTCAGAGTTTGCTCTGTCTTGTTTGTGTCTGAAATATTTATTTTGACTCCAAAATTTGTGTTCATCAGTGTGCTGTATGTGTTTTGTGACCCTAAGGTCCAAGTAACCCAGTCAACAACCAGTAAGGAAGATAAAACTGTCTGAAAACAAGGCTATAATACGATCTACAGTACAAAAACAAGGCTGATTTAAATGTGGTGTTAAGTCGTATTGATTCTCATTTGTGGTTGGTTCTTACTGAGTTATCTGGACTGCAGGTTTTTCTGTAACATTAAGAAGTTCTTCATTATAAATGTGTATATTTTAGAAAGGTGTAAAAGAACAGAACAATTTATGCAATTTACTTAGTTGCTTAATACAGTCAATTCAATCTGATTTATAAAATTAGCTTTGAAAAGCAGTTTAGATTTAACATTTTGGCATGCGCCAGTAGTTTCTTTTCTTTTCACCTCTTACTAAACTGCTTGTCTATTTGGGACATATTTACATATTTCTATCTTTACCCAGGCATTTCTGCCTTTATTTGACAATTAGAATAGAGAGATGTCAGAACACGAGGGGAGAGAGAAGATCAATGGCATGCAACAAAAGGGACAATTATGCAGTCAGCATCTTAAACCCTTAAGCCACCCAGACGCCCCCGAATTTTGTTATTAGATCATATGGACTCATTGCGTCACACTAATAGACACCCTTAAGGGATGTAACAGGAGGTTTCAGTGGCCAGGTATTAGCTAAGGTTTCTCTCCATACTGTCATCAGTCTACAACAACCAGAACAACAACAATGTAAAGCTGTGCCAGTTTTTAGACAGTAGTTTATACACAGTTGTGGGATAAATCCACAAACAGAGATCCAAGCATTACATCTCCCAGATCTTTGGTGGACCTCGTGCATCAGTATTAACTGCACTCCTTAAATAAAAAATGATGGATTCAACAGGGTTATTGTAGAAGCGCCATGATAAGGCCATCAAACCCAAAGTTTGGGACTACGTGTGAGATTAATATAGATATAATAAACCACAAGTAGCTATGAGAAATTGTGATGTGTAGGTTCAAGTTGGAGGTGGTGAGGTTAGGTAAGCTGTTGCTGTGGTTAGGGCTTCTTTTTAAATGCAGAAGAATGATCCCTGAAGACAGGTTTTATTTAATCTGCTTCTGTCTATCTTATGTTTGTTTATATATAAACAAATATCTGCATACAATAAGCTAATATCTCCCGATTCGTCAGTCTTACTCTACCATAAATATCTTGTTATGCTAGCTGTTATAGGACATGACACTACTGCAGACAAAATATCCAGCTCACTTGGTGGTGCGACTTTAGACCCAATCTACCCACATTCATACTTATTGTGTGCTTTATATTAACAGTGCAGATCCATCTGGCCGTGCGACGCTTCTGTCGCGCCGCGCTCCACTTTATTCCTATGGGTGACGTCAAGCAACTTTAACGATGCCCATCTTTATGCAAATTAATCCGTTGAACGCGACTATCCAGTAGAAGTAGACGAAAATCTTTCAAACTAACCTTTGTCGATCTGAAATGAAGACAGATTCAGTAACTGCGTGGCCTATTTCTCGCTTAAAATGTTTTCAGAAACACGTTTCGGTGAACTATTTTCGTAAAATACGAGATCGTATTCTCAACGAGCCGCCATGATGCATCGTTTTGAAATTCGAGAGCAGCCAGACCCAGGTAACGCGTTCGTCCAATCAGCTGCCGGTCAAGGGCGTGGAGCATCAACCATGGATGTATGACGTCGCGACACCACACTTCAGTTGTTTTTTTTGGGGGGTTTACGTATAAATGCTTTCTGTATGACACTAATTAATCATAGTACATAGTACTAGAAATTTAGACAAACAGGCTTGTAGTTTGTCCCCCATTATTGATGGCACCATTGAGCAGCAGCAGCAGCAGTCACTGGCTGCACTGCACTCTCAAAGGTCAACACTTAACTGTACGTAAGTTTGTAGTTCAACAAAGCTGAGTGTTCTCCCACTTGTCACACAATATTGATTGCATACATTGTGGTATAGGATGATCCCCTGTAATCCCCCCGCCCCCCACCCCCCTGCAATGCACTCTGGGTAGGAGAGTTTTTGTGTGTGTCTGAACCAGTGTGAGAGGGATAGGGTTTAAGGTTTGTGATGTTGGGGCTTCCCCTTCTCTCTTTATCAATGGCAATTTGTATGTGAGTGCTCACCTCTGTAGTCCCAGTGGGCACGGTGGATTTCATCAAGGTCTTAACCCCACAAGGCTACAAATCCTGTTACCACTGTAAGTGTTTTAAACTGTTTAAACTATCAAAATGCTCCATGCTGAGTCCCAGGCCCTGTACGAGTCACGCCCAGACCCCACTGAACCATATGAGTCTAACTGCATTTACTTGTTTCTCTCTTTTTTTGTTGTTGCTTCATATAACACCTGCCATTTCCACCGGTTTATCAAACTCCAGCTCCACGTAAGACGACTCCGAGGGGATTCAGCGCTATTGGTTTGTCTCAAGTTTTTACTGCTGGTTTTATCGATTCATTTTCATCATTCCTTTTTTCATTAACAAGTTAGCAAAATATAAGACACTTTTATGGGATTTGACTATCCTCCAACTTTTATCTTTTCATTGTTACAATAGAATCACTTCATGTAGCCCCCTGAATGACTGCTGTTGTATTATAACCTAAAATCATTATTATAGGATTATTGTAATATCCGTAATAATCAATACAAACACTCCTAGACGAAAGGTTTACCGGTTCAGTTATAATCCTATTCATAATTGTTACATAATTGCAATTATCATAAATAAACCTTTTAAAGGCATAAATTTAAGATGAGTCATCATGAGCCCAATTGTCTAAAACTTAAAAATGGCTTACTGGGGAATAAAAATGACATTGAAATGTAGTGAAACTTAAAACTTCTATTACTCTCAAGAAAATGTTTTAAAGTTCAAATGAGTGTTAGGGGTAGCCTAATTATTGCAAGTAGCTTATAGACACAAGAGAAATGATTCAACGAGCGGAGGCTTCAGCCAAATACGAGACAACTTTACTCTAAATATACATCCTTGCTCATTTCCAAGGTATAGTTACAGGTAATAGGTAAATTACTTGATACTTTGAAAATAGAATGACATGCAATTAGTAGCTTATACACTATTAGTAGCTATTAGTTATTATTAATAACGCTGAAACTCAGAAAACGCTGAAAAGTCTGTCACGCGTTAAGGAAGTATTTCCGCATCAACTGGAAGCAACACATGCGCAAAAGTTAGCCGAACTTTAAAGAAAACTGTTAGTAGAATTTCCTCATTTTAATGTTTATTGTGCAGACATTTCAGTCTCTTACCTTCATCTGTGCAGTCTCATTAATTGTAGGTTTCCTTTGCTGGATCTCACTTACACACAAGGACAGTGACCAGTTGGCTTACAAACATTACTGTATTATTAATTAAAAAACATACATAATAATATCAATATCCTCTTCTTATAGAAACATTAGCTCACTAATTGATTCTCAAGTCAAAGAGACCTAACATTGATTGTATCTATTGCGGTTGGTCGCCTGATGATGATCACCGACTGGAGGTTTGTTTTCCATTATATGATCAGTCAATAGCACTCAATAACCCTCCTCTCCTCCCCCCTTGTGTGTCCAACCTGAACAATAGCACACTCTATCCCAGTAATGATTATAATATTCCATATTAATAGTCTGAACATACATTGGTCCTATATCGAGTTTATTTGTACTTTAGCATCCTAAACATGATGATTAAACCAGCCTGTAATTACAGAATGTGGTTAATAACAGATGTTATTGCATATAAAGGTGGGTGTGCAAAGGAGAGAAAATAAGGAGTTGAGGGTTGGGAAAGAAGCAATGAAGTTGGGGGGGGGGAGGAACGAAGGAAGGAACGAAGGAACGAAGGAAGGAAAGTGTTTGAATTATTATCCTGTATAGCCTGTATGCCTGAGTGGACATGAGACAGAGAGCAGGGGGCGATATGGCGAGTTGTTGAAGAAAAGATGAGAGTTGAGCCCGAAGGTGGGGAGGAGAGAGAAAGAGAGACGGAGAGGGAAGGGCTGATGATGAATGGATGGAGAACAGGGATGAGAGGCGGAGCAGCATGAAAGAGTATATACGGTGCGCGGTCCCGCTCCGAGGATGATGAAACGTTAATTAAAGTAAACGAGCTACCTGAGCTCCCAGCTAACCCCCTGTCACACTCTGTCAGGAGACAGAAAGAGGGAGGGAGAGACGGAGGGAGGGAGGGAGGGAGGAGGGTGGAAATTTGACTGAACAGGAGAGAAGTTGGATAATCCAGCTGTGGCTTTAGTTCAAGGTTGATTGATGTCACCGTTTCAGGCACAGGTCGTCATGCGTCTGCATGAGAGACCACATGCAGCAATTATCAGTGGGTCACATTCTTATATGCTTAGCCTGTGCACATTTTTTTTTTTTTTTTTTTTTGGTCAGACTTTTGTGATCATATTCCACAACTAATGATTGAAACTAGTTTTAATTGCTTTCAGAGAGATTTTCTCGTCCTTGTTTTCTTGCAGGGACACAGTGTATTGAGCTCTCTGCTGCAGTCAGTGACATCATAGTCTATACGACTTATGGAAACACAGAATTTAAAAATGGTTTGATCAGATCAATATGCACCTATCAGTTAGTGAAAAACAAACGTTTGAAAAAAAAATGCGGGCCCTTATTTCAATGATAAGCATCTTTTTCTGCATGTATGTTCCAGCCCGTGTCCCCCCTCTGTGTATATAGTCTAAGCCTTATTTCCCGTTCAGTCCACGCAAGGTTTATCCGCCAAGATCACCTTTGTTTCTTTTTTAATGCTCATATTCATTCAATTAATCTGGTCTCTAATTTGTTTATATATTTATTTACTCGGTTTCGCTATCACTCTCTCCTTTTTTTCATCTCTCTCCAACGATTATCCTGGCGTCTAATTAGAAATCGATGCAGCTGGGCCGGCGGGTATTTGCAATGTGTTTGTGGACGTTGAGAACAATTCCCCGGACAGAAAAGACTGAGAGAAGAAAGAGAGAGAGGAAGAGGAAACGCTACAGTGCACTGCACTAGGCACACACACGCACACGCACACGCACGCACGCGCGCACGCACACACTCCACACACATTCTGACAACCGACTTTATTGCTTGCAGCTATTCTTTCTAAACAGCAGTAGGCTAAGTAAAAAGAAAAAAAGGAAAGAATGGAAGGAAAAGAAAAATGAAAAGAAAATCATTTTTTAACGACTGACACGAGGGATTTCTGCAGAATTGTTGAGGAGTGTTTCCCCGTCTTTTAGGAAAACAAACAAATCTCGAAGTGGAAAAGCACTTTAAATGTGATGGCCTGCATCTAACCCCAGCCCGTGCTTTGCCAAAAGTCGAAGGAGCCAATTTATCAGAAAGTTATAACATGCGCTTGGCTTATATTGGCTCGATATTAATGTTAATTTATATTATTATTATTATTATAATTATTATTATTATAATAATTATTATTATTATTTATGTTATAATTGTTGTTATTAGTATTATTGTGGGATAATAATTAATGCATGTTATTAGCCTTAGGCCTCCGCAAAATCGCACGAGTTGTAATCCATGCATTATTCCAAATTTTATGTTTCGTGTGCAGGGGATGTACAGTGAGTAAGATCAAGCAAAAACGGTCGAAAATGTATTTTTTGAAGTTGTTTTTGCCCAAGAAAGGAAGTCCAAATTTCCTCCTGGGTTTTGTGTGTGATTTCGAGGACATTCATTTGCACTCCTTTCGCTTAAAAGAACTGCAAATACGAAGGGAAGTTAGAAAGTTTTGGTAGGAGAAATATTCTACACTTAGAGTGGACTGTGCCACACCTTTTTCTTCTTCATCTTCTTCTTCGGTCATTACCGTCGCCGGTGTCTATCTGATGCTCAGACCGAGCCGGAGTCGCCTCCACTCCGTCGTGTTCCGTGTAGACGAGTCGGTATAGAAGCGACGGGTTAGCGCCATTACCGGAGCCAATCGAACCTAACCGGATTAGCAGCTGCCAGATGAAAAAAGAAAGTGTTCCAACCAAGTGAAAAAAAAGAAGAAATGTAAGGAATGAGAGCCTCGCACTTTTATTAGTTCAGCTTTACACCACGGTGTGTTTACCGTCTGTGCTCTGCGCTTTATTGGCTCGCCCCATAATCTGTTTTTCAGACGCTGTTTCTCTCTGTTTTCTGTGTTCATCATCCCAAACGAGATGCACCACTTTGTGTGTGTGTGTGTGTGTGTGTGTGTGTGTGTGTGATGTCGGGAAATATCGTGTTGGAGTGTCACCCCTTTCTCCTTGTTGCTTCACATTTCGTCAACTCCTGTGATGCTTCACTTGTGCCAAAACCATCAGTCTGTATGTGTGTGTGTGTGTGTGTGTGTGTGTGTGTGTGTGTGTATGTGTGTCTTGTGTGTCTTTGTTGCTCTGTGCAGCAGAAAGTCATATTTGAGACTCCATCCTTGCATTTTCTGTCAGTCTGTCTTTCCATCTTGTACGCTCATTAAACGTCCCACACACACACACACACACACACACACACACACACACACACACACACACACACACACACACACACACACACACACACACTTTCACTCTCTCTCTCAATCTCTCCGTCTTCTTCTTCCTCCGCGCCTCACGCTCCCCTTGCCCGTGGCTATATGATCGTGAAAAATGTGTTTACAAAACTCGCTCTCTCGCAGATCAAACCATACGGACGAATCAAAGACTTTGGAGAGAGGAGAGAGAGGCAGAGAGATAGTGAGAGAGAAGGGGAATGAGCAGAGGGTGTGTAGAGGCCTGATAATTTAAAAATTCTCTGTGTGTTATTCCCTTTTTTATTCTCCTCTTGTGTTTGTTTGTTTGTTTGTGTGTGTGTTGTCTGCCTGTATCTCCTTTGGTAATACAATATCTTTAAGGCACCCAAAACAGCTATCTGTGTCTCACAGTTAAACATGAGATAATGCAATATTGATGTCTCCTTGTCTTTGCTATAACGCAATACTGGGCCCATTCTGGCTGGACACTAACATGGGCCGATAGTGCCCTTGCACTTAAAAGAATTACTGTGATCCTGTAATACATTTTAGAGGGATGCTACTCAAATATGAAGTCCCTAAAGGAATATAGCAGGGTTAGTGAAACCAGAGGAGTTAAAAATACTCCCAAAGTAGCACCAGGTCACATTTCAGAAAAAAAGTATTCAGCACAAGACACACTACAGGTCCAGATGGGATGGAATTATTTTTCAGTTTTGCCTCTTTATGCATTTGTTTTTCAAAAGAAAGATTAAAGATGCTGCAGGTGGCCCCAATTTAAAGTGACTTAATGGACTGTGTAAACAACAGAAATAACAACAGAAACAAGTATAGGACTTTATCGTTCTAAGGTCTTAAATGTTGGATTTTATAAATATGTTATAATCTTGTCTGTAAACAAAACAAAACTAATAATGGGTAGTTTGAGAATTCCTAAAAACATTTTCCATTGTATTGTACAAAATGTTTATATTTGTGAGATAAGTGCAAAATAATGTGACCTTTTCTGGAGAAACACAGAGCTAATTTAGCTATTTTGGTTAAGTTAGGGATAGGTCTTGGTCATGTGCTCACATGGTCTGCAACTTTTGTCATTAAAGAAAAAACATTTCTTTTCATATAATTAGGTAAACATTGCATCAGGTCAGCCTCTTTGAGAAGTTGCACAGGCTGCATGAGCAGATGTGAGGACTTTTAAGGATTTTTAAAGAGATGGATCTTGATTACCCCCCTTTGTGTTTATGACTGAGTTTTTATATGAAGAGAGCGTGTCTAAAATAATTAGCCAAGGACAGGATGAAGACATAAACAAAGACAATGGTGGCACACAGGAGGTTAGGAAGAGGAGTGTCAGTTAGAAGCTGAAGAAGGGAGTAAAGGATGAGGAGAAGAGAGGGAGGGGGCAGACAGACAGGCTGGGGGAGCGATTATAGCAGGGTTTATGTATGAGCTATTGATTGAGTCGGTGGTGACTTCTTGAGTGGTTAATTCGGGAAGTGAGAGCGATAGAGAGAGTAACTCACTGACCAGAGAGGGGAGGGTGGGTGAATGGGGGGATAAAGAGAGAGCTAGAGAGAGCATGATGAGGATGAGTAGAGAGAGAGAGAGAGAGAGAGAGAGAGAGAGAGAGAGAGAGAGAGAGAGAGAAGTGCATTTCCTCAGGTAAAAGTGTGGAAAACAAGACACTATTTGCAAGGAATTATGTTGTGGTTCTTAGTGACTGATAAGGGCACTATTATTATTCAAGTAGTGAAGTATTGAACCCCTTCCCATTGCTACAATGGGCTTGCACATAAATATATGGAAGTAACCATAAAGCATTTATATTACATGTATTTCTTATATGTTCTGTGCATGAACAAACATATATTCCTTTTGTTTGCCAAAAAGTAATTCAAAGACAAAAAGTTGCACACACAAGTTGCTTTTGTTTGGGGTCAATTAGACCGCAGAGAGGTTGAACCATAGACTGTATATGGGTCAAATTCATTGTTAGAACTCAACAAACTGTATTAGAACTCAAATGACACAAATCCTATCTTACACCAACAAACACAGCATATGGAAATCCATTTTCCAGCTGTGGTCTCTAAGATGAATGTCACATTTGTCTGTAGCAAAGTTCTAAAATATCAGTTTCAGTAATATATGTTAATAAGCAATTCTCATGAAATGAATTCAGTAAAGTATCAAGGTAATATGACAATGTTTTTTTGAGCTGTTAAATGGGGCCCTGGTCACAGGAAACAACAAACGGCTGTAATATTCATTCAGTGTGTGGAAGTAAATTATAGTGACCTTAAAACCTCTGTATCACTTTTATTATCACTGCAATGTTCCTAAGGGACCTGCTTACATTTACACTTTCCTTTTTAAGTTCATTCCAGCACTATAGTTGTTAGCAACCTGCTTTCACATCCTAAACAAATATAGTCTCTATTTTTGGACAATTTTATTGCCTTGTTCAAACTGCTCTTTTTCCAGATATTGCAACCACCTCCTATCTCTCTCTCCACCACACACATAAACAAGCATGCATTTACACACTCAGACACACGCCTCTTCAGTCTCTATAGGCGTGAAGTTGAGCCCATAGGACACTCATCTGCTCACTGGAAACAACAGATGGTTTCCTTGTTCTCACTGTATCGCCCTGTCTGAGGAAGTCAAAATCAAAAGCAACAACTTGGACTAGGAAGCAAAGTGGTGTGTGTGTGTGTGTGTGTGTGTGTGTGTGTGTGTGTGTGTGTGTGTGTGTGTGCGCGCGCGCACGTGCGTGTATAGGTGTTTGCGTGTGTGTTGTGTGAAGGATGTCTGGTAGGCTACTGTCTATAGATAGATTGGTTATTATTCTAAATGTGTCCAGTGCATATTCGCCTGCAGTTTCGTTAGTAATACATCTCTCATAGTTAGATTGCTGGTAGGATATCCTGCAGTCAAATTCCTAAAAGCTGCGCGCGTGCGTAGGCTACGTGGGTTTTGCGTAAATGTGTGTGTGTGTGTGTGTGTGTGTGTGTGTGTGTGTGTGTGTGTGTGTGTGTGTGTGTGTGTGTGTGTGCGTGTGTGAAGGTCAGCTCGCCGGCGCAGTTTCTTTTCCTATTTCTCTTCCCTCTTGCGCAGGTTTTGATCTCTCAGCCGCGAGATCAAAGGCGCTCTCTGGCTATTAGTCAGCGCGAGCCATTGATCCCTCATCGATCCACGCGAGACACAGCCGCCCCGTGAACACTGCGCGAGGCTCCCCAAAGCTCCTCCGCGCGTCCGAGAGAGAGAGAGAGAGAGAGAGAGAGAGAGAGAGAGAGAGAGAGAGAGAGAGAGAGAGAGAGCGAGCAGGAGAGAAGGAAAACGTAAAAGAGCGAGGTGGAGCAATGTGTGTTTGCGTGCGTGCGTGTGGGTGTTTTTCTACTGGCGCGGGCAGAGCCAAACTCGAGCTTTTTCTTTGCCGCGGGACATGAAACAATGAGGCTCGAGCCGGTTTTAATAAAGCGCGCTTTCCCTCCTTTCAACTCTGGCGCGAGGCGGACGAGCCGGCAGCGGAGAACGATCGATAATTAATGACGATGAATAATTTAACCCTATCGATTGATACTTTTTTCTTCATCCTTTTCCCCCTTCTTTTCCTTATTTTCTTAAGGCCGGCGTTCCATACCACACTAATACCGTTTCACGCGCTCACATCCTCATCTCCACTCTCCTCCTCTTAAACTTGTTGGAGTTCTCCACCTTTCAAGCCTAAAAAACAGGTTTCCTTATTTATCAGATGATACAGTAGCCTATTTATGACCTGAGCAGTCTCAACTTCATCTGACTTTATAATTAGAGCTCTAAAACGTCTCTACATGAATGAAATTAGCCAATAAAGGATAAGACTGCTGATATTCTATATATTTCTTATTGTCAACAAATCCTAAAAGGAATTGATACTATAAATTTGTGTACCTATATTCTTCTGACCTCCATTGTTACCCTGGTGCCATGAGTGACATGTTCCTTTATTATCATGAACACAGCTACTGTAGTTTAGTTTGAATCAATCCCTCTGGTGCCATGAACGCTATACTCTACATAAACACACAGCGTCTATTAACCTGCAGATGAAAATAGTTCCCAACAAGTGCACCGGTTTGGGTAACATCTGCAAAAAAAAAGCCTGCTTAGTCTGTTAAATAAATTAAACTTTGTATTTGTGACTAATTTTTAAAGGATGACATCTTCAGCAGGGACAAATGGGCTTGGGGCTGAAGGCCAAAGGGAAGTCGGAAAGTATTGAAAGAATTGACAGACTAATGGTCGGCCTATTCATAATATTTGTCGTCAAGATAGTCTATATCCTTCACATTCCACTTCAGGGATTGCTCCGTTGCCGCCAGAAATTCTGCCGGATTTCCCTCTTTTCAGTCAGATGTCCATCACCTTCCGTTTTGTTTGTGTTGGAATTTTAAACTGGTGGATTTATGAGGACCATGGTTAACTGCTCCTCAGATCTCAGCAGGGGGGGGGGCTTGTATTATGTGGATGTGGACATGCCGACAGTTTTGTTGTCATTACTTAGAATTCCTCATGGGGGGCAGCAGATACTACGCACTATAGCTTTAAAGTCTGATATTGGACCACGTTTATTGTGGAACAAATTCTGTTGTCATATGGCGGGGTTTTTTAAAACATATTTTCTGACCCGTTATCCCCTTAGCCCTGATCTCGCTGATCACATTGGCCTCACAGTCACTATACCCACTATACCCACTGATACATGGAGTATACGTTTCAAACTGAATTTCACCGAATGATATTCTGGTTTGGCGGTTCTGTCATGTGATAGCCTTTCTCTCGGTGGGAAGGACTGAGTAGCTTTGCCCCTGCAGTGTGGAGTAATGGGTGCTCTGTGGGAGAACAAGCAGAGTGCCAGAGCCTCAGTACCGCTGTAACTATACATCTTGGTTAAATACACTGACAGTACTGCACTGCTGTCTGTTCCTATTACAGTGTTGCACTGAATCCTCACTCTATTATATGACAGTATGATATACTGTGTATAGGGTACACTGTGCTCAAGGTACAAAGTAGCAAACGTGGAAATTCCGCTGTAACAAAATGGCCACCAGGGTTAGTGTATGCAGCTCTTTGACTCTTAAACAGTACAAATAGTTTTATTGTGTTTTCATCAATGACTGTTTTTCTGTAATTCTGAGCGTTTTGATTTATTTACGGACCTACAAAACAGGCTAATTCAAGGGATAACCAAAGTGAGAACACTTATTTCTAGCATAGTCCCAAGATGTTAAAAGACTTTTTTTTTTATGTAACATAAAATTAAACAATGTAATCTTTAAACCAAAACTACATCAGCTTTTTTTAGTGTATTCCAATTCCATTGCAGTTTGTAGTATAGCATAGTTTGTATAGTTTTATATCATATTTCATAAAAAGCGAAAGACCCTTGTTTTTGCAACATTTTCACAAATCAGTGAACTTCAAGGACAATTAATTGGTTTTGGGTGAGCTAAAAGTTAAGAACATTTATTTTGGTTACCCTTAGAGTCTAAAAGTTTAAGTTAATTAAAGTTAAGTCATATCTTATCTCATACTCACAGTATATATTATGGGAGAACCATACTTATTTATTAGTGCAGGATAGATAGATATTCACCAGCATATTACATTATGCTGTGTGTTTTGAAAAAGGTCAAATATTGTTTAAAAAAATCTGATCTAAAACAACTCAATGACAAAACAGAGATACATCATCCATTATTCTTTATGTATGACCTATTGAAAATGTTATTGATATGATTTAGCCACATCAGAAGAATTATAGGCCAATGTAGTGATACAATTTAATTTAGCGTTGACTTTTCTCTTTGTCATTTGGATGGACAGGTTCTTTTTCCCTCTTCCTGACCAACCTTCCCCCTTCTCTATTCCTCCCCCTCCTCCTCCTCCTCCTCCACCACCACCACCTCCTCCTCCTCTCCTCTCTCTCTCTCTCCCCTCCTCGTTTCTCCTCTCTCCTTCTTTCCATCTCCTCTAACAAACCCATAGCAGAGTCCTTCTGTTCTTCCACCCTGAGGCTGACCAGTGTGTCAGAGCTAACCAGGGAGAGGAACAGAGGCAAGTATAGAGAAAGGGAGAGAGAGAGGGTTCAGTTGGGCCTTTTTCAGGGGCAACCAAAAAAAGGAAGATGAGACAGATGTGCAGAGCCTGTTTCATCTAGTGGAAAAAGAAAGCGGGAGAGGCCAGACTCTTCATGCCTCTCATATTTTTCTATCTTTTTATATCGTGACCCATCACTCTTTCCTTCTTTAGACAGCACTGGAGATATAATGTTGCCTGAATGTCAGGCTGCCCCCCTTCCTCCCTCTACCCCAGTCACTCTGCAGAATTTCAAAACACAGTTGGTAGTACAGTATATTCCGCACACTGTTTCCTTTTCATTCCCGTCAGTGGCCTACTAACCTCGGCTCCAAACAGTTCTGCTGACGGGCCTGGTCCTGTAGATTACCAGCCTTGTTGCGAACTTGCATCAGTGTGTGTATGTTATGTTCCAAATATACAGATCTCTCCCAAACACCTGAAACTTATCAAATTCTCACTCTTGGACTCTTTTGAAATACACTTCTAATTTAGTTTTGATCCATCTTTTCTCAGACAGTATTAAGTAGCAAACATACTAAGCCTAATGTTGTATCAAGTTTGTAGCTAAAAGTAATGACTTTCATTTCATATGACTTGCCAGTTGTTTTTAGAAGACTCTTAATCCTGAACCTTTTCTAATTATGAGCATACTTAATAAGGCTTTTTTCTTTTTCTATTATCTCAGCAGTTTTTTCCAATCAGCAAAAATCAGGAGACATTATATGACTCTAAAGAATTATTGGAAATATGATTCCAATAAAAGTTACAAAGTGCTTTACAGGCAAAGGAGCAGAGAAATAAGGCATAGAACAAACACAATGCAAACCACAAAAGTTATACATTCATAAAAAAGACCGTTTGAAACTGCTACAATCAATTTTTTTATATTCAGAAAGGATTAAATTAATATGCGTAATGGGAAACAGGTGATGTAGTGATGAAGATTTATCAACCGACTCTGCCGTTCCCCTCAGCCTTACGAAGTGTGTGAAAAAGCTTTAAAAACCCACTGTAGACAACCTGCCTAGCAATTATTGACAAACAAAGTTAGAAGCTAGCTTGTGAAGAAAGTGGAACATTCTAAAATACATTCTAAATAACCATATACTTTGCTCAGGAGTTGTTGAGAGAAAACAGAGCTAAGAGGGAGTGAGTATGGGACTTACATTGACCAAGTGGCCAGAAACACAGCTCCAAATGAATGCTAAAGTTCCTCTTTGTCTGCTGGATGTGTAAATAAGTAACAGATTGTTTTCATTGTTCCCATAAGGCCAAAAAAGATGTGCACTGATTTGGCCTTTCTGAGACTGTGTGTTTTTGAAAGTCGAACAACAGCGCAATAACCTTTCAGCCTCGACCAGCCTTGACCTAACGTACTGTAAGTGTGTGAGTCCTTGCATATTTGTAGTGTCCTAAAGACACAGGAAAAACGGTCCCTAAAACCAGCCAACTCTTTCAACTGACAGAATTATCAAAAGCCTCTGACTCATCAACACACCAGAGGGTTTGCAGCAGGAATGTGTGTTTGCTAAAACAAGTGTAGACCTACACTCCACAACATGGGGAGGAGCACAACAGAGGTTTCCTTTGAGCGGGGAAGGTGCTATTGTCAACATGTGACTGTACAGTAACCCGGTGCCCCTATTGTATGTATTTACCATTGATGCCGGTAACTGTGTGATCCATCATCCAGACTGGGTTTTTATAGGTGGCCTTTTGTGGGAAAGCGGCCCTTTGTCTGGACTGTTGTGTCCACAGTCGCTCTTTGTTGCATTTGTATTTTTGTCTGCATACATTTCTGTGCTCAATCAGTACCATCTTTAGTAAACAAAGTGCATTCTCTCTTTCAGTTTGGTGAGATGTGTGTTGGTGTGTCTATATTGATTCGTCGATATCTATGGGCTCCATGTCTTATTTTTTGTTCAGCTTCTCACTGTGTGTGTGTGTGTGTGTGTGTGTGTGTGTGTGTGTGTGTGTGTGTGTGTGTGTGTGTGTGTGTGTGTGTGTGTGTGCCATCTACCTGAATACCTGTGTATTTGTGGCATATCTGCTCAAGACAGTGTGTTTACTGTGCATGTACAATCCATTACAATCTGTGAGCGTCTGTATCTGACAGTCTGTGCATGCATGTGTGTGTGTTAGAGTGTGTGTGTATGAGGAACAGTATTCCCTGGGCTGCTAGTTATAATGTTTCTGGGGGTGATGGGGGGAACTTGAAAGCCCTGTGCTGCCCAAATCAAAACTAACAAGGAAATGATGGGGGCTCCTTTATCTCCTCTCTGGCCTGGGGGGCCGAGGGGGGCGAGAACGGGAGACTGGGGAGGGAGGGGAGGTAGGAGGCAGGGAGGGGAGGCAGGAGGAGGAGGGGTGGTGGGGGGGGGGGGGCTGCCTGGCTTCCTCTTTGATTTGTAAAAAATGCATTACCTCCGAAATCAAACGGAAAATTACTGCGCCGAAGCAAAACACACAGAGCAGGAGAGAAAAGGAGATGGGTTGGGCGGAGGAGCAGACAGTGGATAGGTGTGTGTGAATAGAAAGGAGGTGGGAAAGAGGAAAGAAGGATACACCTGTATAGTTACGCTGTTGGATAGGGAAAGGGAGGATGGATATCGATGTAGGCGGTGTGTAGGTGGTATGAGAGGTAGCTGGAGAGACCCTGACAGTTAGAAGCAGACATATATATTATCCTCGGAGGAGACAAGCTTATACACGCTGTGGACCACGAGAATATGGCAAAATGAAACCGATGATGCAGTATTGATGACCTGTAGCGCACAGGGAAGAGGAAACTTAAAGATGACTACCTTGAACACAAAGAATATCTTATTTTTTAAAGACTCATGCCAATCTCCGCTGAGGCCTTCAGTCCGATGTACGGGTTATATCAAGTTTAATGGAAAGACACACGTTTTGAAAGAGAGCTGTTTCTCATTGTGTAAAGGCCAATGTGTGTTAGTTATCCTATTGGTACACTGACTACAAAGTGATCTAACAGGCTGCGCAGTGTTTCCTTTAGGATTTTTTTTAGCAGTGGGGGCTCTATTCACACACAATGAGGCATATTTTTTGTTGTGATTGAACTGTATTTTTTGAAGAACTATAGGGCACTTAACATCTACAACAGGTCTACAAAATGAATTAGAACGGACACACCGCTGTGACATTTTTGGTGGAGCTGTTCGTTTAATAGTCAACTTGGAAGAAAGCAAACATTTTGACAATAAACTACATCAACACAACAGTATGTGGAGTTAAACTGGAAGGGCCCAATAACCTCTGAATAGTTGTACTTGTTGTTAAATTGCAATTATGTCGGCAGGATAATTTAAAAGGCAACCGCGACATTGTGCGTCTGCCCTATTTCTGATACCGTGGCGGCAGAAATTTTGCCATGGTGGGCCGCCACTACAAAATCAACATAGAGGAAACACTGGGCTGCATGTAGTATAGTTTTGTGGAAAAAATCCTGTGTGAAAATGAGGAGCTTTTTATGAAGACGTAACTCATAGCTGTTATTTGAACCCTGGTGATAACTTTGACTCATTATGGGAAAGTGAGCGCGGGCAAAGCCGTGAGGCCAATAGAAAGAGATGAAAAATAAGGAATGATAACATGAATGATGTGGAAAAAAAGAATACGTGAGTGAGATAGGATGAATGCCAACTCTATATTTGAAGACAGAAGGAGCGGCTTGAAAACAAGAAAGATGAAGAGAGGGACGAGAGAGTGAGAGGGGCCACAATCCAAAGGCTAGAAGCAGGGTGAGAGCGAGCGAGCGAGAGATAGATGGATAGAGAGAGTTGGTCAGAGAGAGACGGAGAGAGAGAAATGCCTGGAGTTAGCAATAATAATTTATACAAACACACCTTAATAATTCACGTTCCATTTCAATGCTGGAGGGAAAATCCAAAATTCACAGAGCATAATTAAATAGAGGCAGAGAGTGAAGGGAGAGATAGAGAGGCCAGCATTAAAGATACCAGTGTAGCAGCAGGGCATCTCTTCCATCTGAGCTTTGTAAAACAACCCTGTTGAAACGGTGATATCTAAACTAGATCCTGTCTCAGATTGTCATGGAAGCACTGAAATCTCTTACCTCCTCCTGTCAGCAGAAGTCTATATGCATTTCTTTAGGACACATTATCATCATAAACTGTCATTTAATGCACTCGTTGTTTGGGATGTGTTCAGATCACCTGCTCGCACATAAAAAGTTGTGTGACACAATGCGATGGAATATCAACAGTTTGTCTAAGACTTTCATGCACACCTGTGGTGCTTTCACAGGTGTGGTGCTCAGTTGTGTTTGTAAAAACTAGTCTCACGTTACCAGACCTATCTCCACAGGGCTGTGTCAGCGATGGAGTATGGTCTGGCTACACCAGATAGTGATAGGGGAAACACACTCTGGCTTCTTTGTATTTATTTAAACTAAACACAACCGTCCTGGTTGGCATGCATTGAGCCAGACTAGTGAAAAATTAGAGATATTAAAAAGAATAATTAAAATATCTCTATTATGGGGAGCCCTGGTAGCTTACCTGGTTGAGTGTGTGCCCCGTGTACTAAGACTCTTTAGTTTTTACCGCAGTGGTAGTCCTATCCATTAAAGGCCAAAATAGCCCAAAAGAATAATATTAAAAAAATATATACCTCCATTTTTATATAGTTGAGTCAGTTATTGTTTTAGAGAGAAATTTGATTTCTCCTTTTTCAGATATTGTTTAAAACTACTATATAATTAATTACCAGTAGAGGAATGTAACCAAGTACATTTACTCAAGTACCGTACTTAAGTACAATTTTGAGGTACTTGTCCTTGAGAATTTCCATTTTATGCTACTTTATACACTCCGTTGCCATTTGATTAGGTGCAGCTAGGTTAAGCTAAAATAAATCCAACCTTCATGAAAGGTTATAATGTTCAGTTTTGGTGTAGACCTTTTTTGGGAGAGGTGGTGATTCAACTTTCTGCTCCTGTTGGAGGCTGTAGTTTGTGGTGCTGTTGGATTGTATTGTCTTATACTGAGAGGTGTTCCTCATTGTTACAAATGCCTAAATCACATAACAAACAAAGCCTTTCCTCTTGTACTATAATAAACCTACCAGTTACTGTAGCTAATGGTAGTGTACATGAACATAACGTTGCTCATAGAGATCTTTGACTTAACATTGTAGTTTTTAATTTTAAACTCTACCAAGGAATAGCCAAGCCATATTATATATTAAAAGCTCCTATTTTAATGTATAATATGGCCCAACTTTAACTTGGTTTTCAAAAGTCTATTTAATTCCCTGTGTTCATAAATGCACTATAGGGATGTCCACCATGTTGCATCAGACACAGCCTCAGGTGGCCACACAAGATCACATCCATCAAACACTTGATCTCTACCTAAGACATAAGAAACATAACCTTGCCATATTTCACATCGATTTGAGGTATGTTGTTGAACTCCTATTATGCCCTTAGACCCTTATGCAATACCTCCATTTTCAACAAAGTTTACACTCTTCAACTTCAACTTACGCTCACTGAAATAAACCTGCTGGGTAGTTGTATCTAGCTTTAGCAAATATTATTTTCCTCTGGTTTTTCAGAATGTACAAATTCATATGCAAAAGTCAAGTAATCATTGTTTCCTGACTTTGTCTTTAACCTCTATGCCATCTCTTTGTTCCAGGTGTTGTGGAGGTATGGACTGTAACTGCGTCAGTGATCTGCTGCTCCCCCCGGTGCCCGCACTCTGGACGCCAGGTCAGTCCCACCATCAAGCTCATGCAAGGGGTATAATTTCTTTGTTGACCAGGTTTGCCTAAAGTCATGCATTTTGTAAAATAAACCACTCACGCATGTGCAGACATCTTCAAACCTAAACCGGGTCTTAAATCTAGACCCGGGTCATGTGTGTGAATTGAGAATAACCAGACAGCCAAAACAAGCAAATGATAAAACATAACCATCATCATGAAAATTAAAGTGAAACATGTTAAAATGAATCTCAAACTTTTGGCCCTTTAAAAAGAATTAACCATACACACGCACATTGGTAAACAAATTCCGTCTCTGGTAGTAATTGGTTGTATATCTAATGTTTTTACAAGGCTAGTTAGTGCCTGATTCCCTTTGGGATGAGTCAAAAAGCTACTTAAATCCATCTATGATGTGCATACAGTTGGCTTTTAGAATTCAGGTCCGAGCAGCATCAATCAGATCTCTCCCAGCGAGCTGTCATCATACCACTGACCAATCTGTTGAGGCTAGAGGGCATTAGCACAGACTAACATTGCTCAAGGCACGTGCTGTGATATTAAACACATCATCCCTCACCTCCATCACTCATCAGTCATTCAGACAGCGATCCCTCCCGGCAAGCAGCGGGACAAATGACAGGCCCTAACCTCATCCTCCTCTCTTTCCTGTTCCCTCTGCCCAGGGATCGCCTTCCCAGACTGGGCCTACAAGCCCGAGTCAAGTCCCGGGTCCAGACAGATCCAGCTGTGGCACTTCATCCTGGAGCTGTTGCAGAAGGAGGAGTATCAGGGGGTGATCGCATGGCAGGGGGACTACGGAGAGTTTGTCATCAAGGATCCAGACGAGGTGGCTCGGCTGTGGGGGTTAAGGAAATGCAAACCTCACATGAACTATGACAAGTTGAGCAGGGCACTGAGGTATGTGTTTGTGCGCGATGTGATAAAATGTCAAGCAACAACACTGTTGGTATCAGAAAAATCAAGATGTTTATCACACTGCGGTTTACATAAGTTGTTTACTCTTGTTTGGCTAAATCCTCACTTGCGTCTCTCTTTTTCATGTTGGTTTAATGGAAAGATAAAGGTGGGGCTTTTCCTGGGGAACGTCAATACCCTCAATTTCTCCTTATCTGTGGACATCCTAATGGAAAGTTCACCATTGAGCTGCCAAATAAAAAATTCAATAGGGATTTCAAAATTAAGCCCGAGTCTGAAATTGCTTGGACTTCTTCAGAGTGGAGAATGGGGAAACTGCTCGGCACCGAACTTGCCAAAGGTGATTAAAATTATACCGTTCACACTCCACACCTTCAGCAGTTTACACCCCCAACCGCGCACACAGTTTTCTCATGCAAATACACACTACCCCGACTTGTTTCACTACCCCACCCCCCTCCCTTTGCTTTCCTTTGGCCTCTTGTTAATGGGGGCTGTCGTCAGAGTCTAATTGTTATGAATTGGCTGGGGCCACAATTAGCCTTCTTAATTAGCCTCACTTAATTGCTCAATTAAGGGGCACGGCACAATTGCCACGCAAAGCAAAACACGTACACATCATTGCACTGGGCGCAGCCACTGTGAATACATGCTGATGCCTACATGCTGCTGTTTGTTTGATATGGTGTGTCTGCATAATGAAGCATTGCTCACCAGTATTTAATGCTGAGGTTGTCTAATGCATTCTGTATTTGGTACACTCCCTGTGGTCAATTTATAACGAAGAAATCTAAGTGCTCAAAGAAATGGCGTCTGAGATTTGAACTTCTGTCTCGCGATAAGACATCCACAGGTTTTTCAATTTGCGGCTTCCCACTCCCTCCCCCCCTCGCCCTCCCCCCAGCGCTCCCCCACCTGAGCGCTCGGCTCTTTTACCTGAGCCAGATGGCTCCACGTTTTGCCTTTACTGTTGATCAACTTTGCATCCTGGCAGATTGTACATTGTGTCACCTCAGTGGGTGGCACAGGAAACGGGCATGACGACGGCTCTACATGCCCAGCGGGAGACACCTGGGGTTGTTACCATGGAGACTGCTCTTGTTGTCTTTGCAAAGGTGCTTTGCTGTTGAAAACAGTGGCAGCTTCTCAGTGTCATTTACATTTACAAATCACATTCGTTGGATATTATCAAGTCCAAATTGCTAATGATGATTTATATAAATACCATCCTTCCTAAAATTTTGTAAATTATTTTTACTTTGACAGTGACAAATTTGTGTTTTCTGAATGAAATCAGTGTGTTTACTGCACAGAAATACGCTTGGTTTCTCATTTTAATATTTTTCAGGATCATGATAGTATCTTTTTAATTATTTTAATGCGATAATCCATATCATATTATGTCATAATATAAAACCCATTTAATAGATAAAATCTTGTGCATGGTGAAAGTTAGTAGGAAAATACTTTCTTTTGTTGTTTTTGTTCTAATGTTGACCTGATGTTTAGGGCCTCTGAAGCTCAAAGGGACTCTTGCGCTTGCTTTTTGTCTAACAGCTGAATAAAATTTCCCTTTAAAGAACCATATTGTATTGAATCAAGGCAGTCAGACAGACATGAATTGATTTGAGTAAGGAGGAGATGAATACAAGCAGTGGGAAATCAGCCTCGCTCTTGTCCTGCAGCGCTGAATTTGTTTACTTATTCCTTTCTGTTAGCGATAAGACACAAAACCTTGATGCGAGCATTATATTAATCCTTCCCTCCTCTTTTCCTTTTCCTCTTCCTTTTTCCTTTATCCCCCCCCCAATACACACACACACACTCTATGCCTTCTTCATTATCCTCACCTCCTCCTTTGCAGGTATTACTACAACAAGCGCATTTTGCACAAAACCAAAGGGAAACGTTTCACCTACAAGTTTAACTTCAGTAAGGTTGTGTTGGTGAACTACCCGATCCTGGACATGGCCAACTCTCCCTTCTTTCTGGCCCAGAACCACTTTAACGGGGGCTCCACCGCACCAGACTGCAGCCCAGAGGTACGAAGGGTAGGATGAAGGGACTGGGAGAGGGTGGGATTGGTAGAGGGATTTATTTTGTAAGATAAATATATGCTGTAAAAGAAGTGTAAAAAAAAAACAACTGAAATTTAAAGTCAGGCACATTTAAGAATACAGACTGAAATCTAAATTATGACCATATTCAATTTAACTCCTGGGTTAGGTGTGTCTCTATAGCAGGTAATAAAAATGGCTCTCAAATACACAGGGAATAAAAAAAGAGAGATAATTGATACAAAGAAAAAAGAAGAAGAAATAGCAAGACGCAGTGCTCTACACCTTAATTTTTTTATGAATAATGATTTAATTCAGGTAACTGAAATCCATTTCACCTTAGTGATTTTGCTGTTGTATTTCTCAGGCCCCTGCTGTGCGTTTGCTTCTTACAAGAGAATGTGTGGTAATCGTCTTGTCTATCTTTTATTCACTAACTCTAATGGTAATTATAATCGAATACGTATTATTTGCCCAGAGAGATTGTAAATTTTTTACAGAGATAAATGGTATCAGAATGCAAAAAGAAAGAACATGTTTCTAATTCAGTTGAAAAATAATGTTATGACTTTACTTGAAGTGATACTATATTTGGAGAAAATAAAACAATGAACAAATCAATTTAAATGTGTTAAAGTGCACACATTGTACACAAGTATTTTTTTTACTTGGATGTGAGTGCCAGTGTGAGGATAATTTTATTTTAAACAACTAATGTCCTAGAAACTGCACGTAACTTGAAAGTACAGTAAGAGAGAATCATCCATCATTTGTCTGCACTATCCTTAAGATGGGATAAGGAGACACTGACTCTGAAGGAGACAGTGGAGGGGGACGGTTTTAACTTGTCCTTAAAACAAAAGGAGGCGTTATCCCCTCCTTCTCTCATCCCTGTCTCCGATGGCGTATCCATCTGTCATCGATTGAAAATGAAAGAAATAGAAAGCAAAGGGGTCGCGTCAGATCAGATCAATGGCGGGTCATTAATGCGGTTTGTTAAGCAACGCAGATCTCGCAGCTTGGGAGTACAGTCTCGCCTTTCAAACTTGGGGCTGCGTCGTGACAGATAATATTGATCCAAAGTCCTGCTATGGGGGTAAAAATCCCCCCTTTGTCCCCTTGACTCCTGAGATTCAACTGTTCCATTTATTTTACCTTGCCTCCTTCTCCTTCACGTATTTAACACAAAATAAATGCAGCCACCGACACACACACACACACACACACACACGTACTCACACACACACACACACACACACACACACACACACACACACACACACACACACACACGCACACACACACACAGCTGCCCTACATCCTGAATGGATGTCATTCTCTCAGATCTCAGTCCTATTCGTCCTGTGTCCCTTCACGCTGGACGGAGCCCCACAATCCCTCTCTCTCCTTGTCATTTATCCTTTGTGCCCGCAATCTTAATCGCTGGTCTCCATTTGACTCTGTACTCTTCCTGCCTTTGAGTCTCTGAGCCTCTGCGTCCTCCTACCTCCCTTTTTACCCCGAGTCCCATGACACCCTTTTTTATCCTGTCCTTGCTGCGACTCTGCCACTGTTTGCATCACACTCTGCAGGGTGCCGCTGTCAACATATGACTTTACTCCGCACAATGCAGCAGCGCCATCAGGGCAGATTTGGGAAGTTCACAAATTAATTTAATTATTTTTCCTTTTTCTCCCCCTCTTTGTCGCTCAGGCCATACAGTCCCTGTTTCCTCGTTTGCCAGAGTCTGGCAGGGGAACGTCCCTGTTTGATCGTGGGACCACAGCACCAGGGCCCGAAGGAGACAAGCTGAGACTGGATGCATTCCCCTTCCTCAGTTCAGGTGAGCTAATAAAAGTTAGTCAAAAGTGCCGGTGCAAAAAATAGGAATCTTTCAGCATTGCAGAGACAAAGCCTTCCTCATTCCTCATTCGGTATAGGCAGCAAACAGACCCTTTTTAAACAAAGGGAAAAGGAGAAGGTAGAGATAAAGAGGAGAGCAGGGAGAGAAATGAGGATATGGGGAGGCATGAACATTTATTGTTAAAGGAAATAAGAGAGATGGCTGTCCCATTGCAGCCCGTAGTGAGGCTGGGCTTCATGTGAGAGAGGCCAGGTTAGATGGTGAATTATGCATTTCAGCGGTGGTAAGAAACAAGTTGAAATAAGGAGAAATCGTCGACTTTTTCAGCATTATTTTCCGCAATTGTCCTCTTCTTTCTCATTAGTGTCAACAAACACAGTGCAGATTTGTGGATATTTGCCTAATTGTCTGTATACACGCGTTAATGTATCTGTCTTTGTTTGTACTTCTGCACGCTCTATACGTGCATCAGAATGTGTACAAATGTGCAGAGCTAGAGAGGCAATGTGTAAACAGATGTACTCGCACACACACATGCCCTCCTCATCACACAACCTGCCCCCCCCTCCTTCCCCACTCTGTTTGTCCTCAGGTCCTATTCCCCCCTTCTTCCCTTCTCACCCTCCTCTCCCTCCCATGTGTCCCTGCTGTCCTAATCCCTTCCCAGGCAGGAAGGCCCTATTTGAGGGTGCAGGCTTCAGTTTGTGGCCTGTGGGCGCCCATTACTGTGTTTTCATAAGCAAGTGAGGCCTGCCTGACTGATTCAATATTCATGTGTCTTCCAGCTACTCCTGGCCCAGCACGCAGAGACTTCACCACTGTCAAATTAGCCCTGCATAGTAAATAACAGAGTGAAAGAGAGAGTGAGGTAGACTGAGAAAGGGTGAGGGTGCAGCAGAGAGAGAGAGAATCTTTGAGTTGGTTGTCAGTTGGAAGGAAGTACAGTAGGTGGAGAGGCAATGCTTTTGTTTGTTCATTAAAATTGAATTCCACCATCACCTCAAATGTACCCCCTTTTGCTGTTATCAAGTAAGGACCTGAATTCAAATATGGTGCTATATTTATTTGGCTACATCTTAAAGTTAATCTAAAATGATACGTTGACATGTGAAAACATTGGGGGGACAGGAGGTCCCCAGTTTGCAAGTTTACCTTCTGTCAGAGAATTAACCTCTGGAAGTACACAGAGCAGGGTGCTGATGCATTCTTTATTATTTCTCAGCTACATTTTTAAACAGGGTGACTGTCACCGCTGTGATGATGTGGCAACCCATCTCATTAACATACAACAAAACACAATACAATGTTTGGAAGATTTAAACTCTGCTTGATTAGATGTAGTGCAGAATCTTTGTGTTCACATCTGGTTTTCAGCAGTGTGAAGTGGGTGTACTAGTCAGTACTGGCATGCATAAATTAACCATCAGGTTTTTTGTTGTTGAAAGCAGCCGTGCCAGAATTGGCCCCTGTGGCTTCTGATTATAATTGCTAATACCGATGAGCATAATTAGTGAACATTCTTGGATGTTGTATGTCAAGAAACCTTTGGCCCTTCTGAGAGCTAACCTCCATTTCTGGATTTTCTCTATCCTAGGTGCCCCGTGCTACACCAAACCCCCGACCCTGCTGGGCCCGTACCCTCGCAACCCACCCTTTGACTACCCCTGGGGCTTTAACCCTTACCTCTCAGGGGCCTTCTCTCTCAATAACTGCCCCAAACTGCCCCCTGGCTCCCTCTACCCCTCCCAGTTTTACCCCAACCCTTTGCAGAGCAGCCTTTCCCAGCTGCCTCACCCCTTCTCCTCCCTGCTCCCCCCAGGGGAGGCAGGTGGGGGTGAGAGGGGAGCAGCGGGGCAAACCGGAGGGACAAACGGCACGGCGGGTGGTCAGCCAGTCAGACTCTGCCTGCCACCCTACCCAGGGAGCCTGTCATTGGGTCGGACGGACATTGGCAACGGGGCGTCATTGGGGGAAAGGGAAAGGGAAAGGGCGGAGGCCAATCCTCTAGGATCGGGGTTGAGTCTGGGTCTGGGAGCGGTCGGCCTGGGAGCCGGGACTGGGACAGGCCGGCAGAGCCCCACGGAGAGGAGAGGAGGGGTGAAGCAGGACCCGGAGTCAGACTCAGACTTGGAGATCACAGATCTGAGCGACTGCAGCTCAGACAACGAAAACGAGCACGAATTCAGCATCAGGAAGGAATCCAGCCTGGGCAACCGATCACAGATAGTGTTGAATGGAAAGAAAGGGAGCGTGCTGCCACCCATCTCCTCTCTTCCCCCGACAGTGTCCCCACATCCTCTGAAGAGCCTGATGCCCATCAGTCCCCCACCCCCGTCCCTGCCTCCATCACTTTCCCCCTCTGTGGCTCTGCATGAAAGACACAGGGAGACAGAGACTCTCAAAATGATACAGATCTAATACAGTTTCTCCCACGTCCACCATCTTGCCAGTCTGTGCTCTGATAACTCTCTTTTTCTCTCCTTTCTTTTCTCTGAGACACTTTTCTGCTTGAAATTGTCAAACCCCCGATCACTTTTGATAGGTACTTTTTTCAGGAAAAGCAGCTGTGTTCTTTACTTCTAAAATTACTGTTTTCCTGTTCGCTGTGTAAGTGTTTAACTTGCCTACAGTCCATTACACTACCGACTCGTCCATCTTAGGACATATGGCGCGTACAGTTTTTAGGGCGTCAGCTGTCTGTATCACCATCTTGTCCTTTCTGTTGTGATCTCTCACACCAAATGATCCCTCCATGGTTTGTAGACTTGTTTTACGCGTTGCCAGCAACTACTCTACAACGTGCTGTCTCCAGCCGAGCTATGATAGAAGGCAGTGAGGTGGTAAATTACAACACACCAGTGACTGCCTTGACAAACATTAACAAACAACATCCCTATACTAACAGAACAGAACAACAAATAATGCTCAGATCGATCCAATTTTACAGATTTGTCCTGTAATTCTTGAGATTTAGACTATATATATATATATATATATATATATATATATATATATATATATATATATATATATATATATATATATATATATATAAAATCACTATGACTTTTGAGACATAGTCAAATACTGCTACCTAGTGGTCCTTTCAGTCAATGTCTTCAATGAAATCACCTAACCGCCGTAATCCTGTGAGTTAAATTGTTGCCCCTACATTTGTTTTGCACTTACTTTTAAATAATATTGTTTCTTGCGGGTTAATTTAAATGTTAAATTCCATATTTCTAAAAGTGTTAACTGTGATAGTCTGTGAGTATTTATTTTGTCCTGTGGTTCAAGTATTTCCTGCACAAGGAAGGAAAAGGAAAGAAAAAGAGAGCAGAGGGAGCTTGACCAACCTAGAAATTTGTATGAATATTTCAGTGTATATATTTTATTATGGTGTACATTACATTTAATTATTATTCACTATGATAAGATTTAGCTGTATTGTTGTGATTTAATTCAGTATTTAAACATGTTGGAAAAAAATTATAAGCTTAGGTGTATCAAAGTTTAAATTATTAATGGCAGAAGATCTGCACTCTGAAGATGTTTTTCTATGATGAGGACAGAGTTCACTCTGGGAATTGTCTCTGATTTTCTCGACCCCAATTAATTGTGCCCTTTGGTCATTTTTGCCAGATGCCCAAAAATATACCGGTGGACTTATTTTTATAGTTAGGATTCACCCAGTGTAACTGTACTGTAATTAGTCAAATGTGAATAATATTGGTCTTTGCGTTTTCTGTTTTTAAATCCTCCCCCGAAAATCTGTTTAAATTATTTTTCAATCAGTGTTTTTTGTCCATGCCAGCAGCAGTGCAATTGGTTTTGCTTGAGGACATAAAAAAATAAATAGTTTATGTTTGCAAATCTAATGACCAACATCCTTTCTCTGGCCCCGTTTCTCAGCACAGAGTGAACATGAAACCATATTGTACAGCTTCATAACCTTTATAGCCTATGGTTTGTCAAACAGTGGCGGTATACTATTAGTTGTGAAAGCTCTATTGTAAACTTAATGTAAAGCTCTATGTTTGTTGAGTTGCTACAGGAAAGGCCTCCAGTCACCTCCACATGGAGTACACTAACTAACAGCTGTAAATACTGTTTCCTTTGTGTGTGTATGTGTGTGTACACATCCAAAAATGACAATGCAGTGGTTTTACCTGTCATCTCTCTTTGTTTTACTGTAAAGAGGAAAAATGGAAAGTGCAAAAAAGAAGAAAAAGATGAATATCTTTAAAAGCAATAAACATTATTCTGGATAGTGAACTGTTGTTGACTGAGTTTGTTGAATGGATTCATTGTGTGATGTCGAGCAGCGCAAAGTCAGGTGGCCCTAACATCATTATGTTTGAAATTTATCCAATGCATTTTATTCATGCAGGTAAACAAAACCTTGATAAAAGAGATACATATTCTTTTGGAGACTACAGTATATTAAAATATTTAGAATGAAACTACATTTTTCTATCTGTTCACTTTATATCTCCTGTAGCCTAGTTAGTAAGTGATATTATAAATAATTCTGATGTGACCGCTGATATTTGCCAAATTTAAATTTTGGTTACGTGCTTAGTTTTGACGACAGAAACAAAGTTATTAAAAAAAAAGAATTGCACTGCACTGATATAAATAAAATAAAAATTAAATTTGGGAAATTTGATTTCATCAGAGCAATTTTTTATGGATTTCTGTTAAAGCAGCCCATATTTTGACCTCATTTAGTTAGATTATTAAAAGCATTAATTGGAATAATAAGTTAATGATAATAGAGTAATATATAGATTATAATTTTAATTATGTGTGTTCTTACAACTTACTGTTAATTTTGTGCATTAAAGTTGTTTTCTGTTTTACTTTCACTGGTACTCTTATTTAATAAAAAAAAACGAATGTAGAAGGATACCTGTAGAAGGTGACATGACCATTCAGACACATTTTTTGGGCTTGTATTTTATTACTATTACATTTGTCTTATAGTCCTATGCCATACTTCCAATTAAGTAGAAATACTGTACCTCAACTATCACATCTACAATCTCACATTACCATACGGCAGCTCTTACAAATGTGAGATTTATTAAGGTTATAACCATGATACAAACAACGGAGAGTAAACCTGAAGGGAAAGCAGATAGAAGGTTGGGTCTAGAAGGAAGTGCCAGGTCCTCATTATATTGCAGTTAATTCTCAGCCCAACAGCCAATCCTGTCATCTGTAAACACTTCGTCACCAAATTAAGGATAGACTTTATTTCAAGGACAAGGAATCAAGACAAGTGCTCAAAATGTAAATATCTACAATTCTATGAAAACTTGTTATGATGAAAATTCACCCTACCAACTGGGGTTTTTCATGACTTTGTCAATCATGACTTCAAATAATTTTTTTTTCTGTTTTAAATGTGTGCTTTTTTTTTAAAAGTATTGGGGTCCTAGGAGACCCCAGTCAAGAGCATCCAATTGCTGCCTATGCGGTTTTATTGGATACAATAGAATAGATATATAAAATGTTTGCCATGGGTCCTAATTTAAAGTATCACACTCTATCAGGGGGGTTGGGTCATTTGGAAGGAGACGGATATTTCCTCATGTGCTCTGTATGTTGTTATTTTATACAATATGCAAATTAACTAAAACTTTCCTGAAATAATAATCTTTAGATGATATTTATAACATAACTAATACTGTTTTGAGAAGAAATAAGATTAAGATAAGATCAGCATTTTGCTGTGATGGTTGTTTCATTACAGTAGTTTGTAGTCATTGTAGGCTATGTTAAATATGTTGGGTAGAATGAGGGTTAAACGGAGCTAGAGGTGAGATTGTTTTTACAACAAGGTCAAGAAATGAACGTTGAACCTCAGTCTTAATTCATGTTGTTTTATGCCATATTAGTTTCAAAAGTACAGGTCAAATTGTTAGGTCAGTCGAGTAAGTTAGTAAAACTTCAGTTGTGAAGGGGACCAGGTCATGCCTACGTTTCTCCACAAGGTGGCGGAAAAAGGCTAGAATAGAAACGAGGCAATTAGTAAGCAGTACTAGTACAGTTTGATTTGAGCAGTCAACTCTGTAAACAGTTGCTTTGATATCACGACAGGCATGCCCTTTATGATCTAATCTATTCATGGGTTCACAGTAGTGTGTGCATTTTAATCATGGGCAGATATAAAATAGGCTACACATATAGCACACCAGCTTTGGAAAAGAACATAAAAGTGAAATGATTTATGCTAAATACAGGTTGTTTAGGAGATAACAGTAGGGAAGTAATATAGGAAGAATACACATTTTCTGTTCGCTGCAGGCATCTCAGCCATACTAGCGATAAGAGACAAGTCAGCTTCGTGCAGGGTTCCTCTGCGTTAACGTAGGACATTGGCTAACGTTAACACTTATTAAAGAATCAGTAAAATGTTGGACAGCAGCTTAAAAAAACATTCCCAACACGTCGACATACCTTAGCAACATATTGCGTAAAGACTAACATGTAGCTTTTACAAAACACAAAACCTTGTAAAAACGTTAACATCACGCTTATAAAATATGTATGTTCAGTATGACACAGGGTGGCAATGGGGACAGGTTACTGTGTAACACAGTGCGGAAACAACCCCTTTTAGACGGTTTACTTTATCTTTTTTTTTAACTTTCACAGTCGAGCTGTAAAATACAAATAAGCAAAGAGTTAGTCTACATAACATCCGGTTTGTATGTGTTTTTATTGTGCTGGGTTATTTAGAAACGCTAAATCTTTACTTTTTATCCACCTTCTGTTAATCACCCTGTGCTTTCTTTCTTTTTTTTTTTTTTTTTTTTTTTTTTGATGTGTACTTCCGCGTACAATGTTTTTTTCCCACTGACACACGGCAACTTTCGAACAGGAAACCTATTAGACGCTTCGACTGTCGCTTTCTCTGTATTCACGGGTGAGTATTTTATTTCAAAACTAACGCTAACGAACAGTATAAAGAGTTTGAACTTGTAAGGCTTTGTGTGGTAAATTTCAAGTCTTCATGGATGTTTGTTTTACCGAGAGAAATGGCTTATTCCAGCCCGAGCTGCAGACGGTTAGCGCCACATACAGGAATGCTGTGCTCGGCTGGCCGTGCACGACATATCTCGTACTCTGTGGAAAATAAACGAGCTTATAACGGTTTTATTTAACATTGTGGTTAATGAATATAGCAATGGAACAATAATGACTCCCATTAGGAAACTTGAAGTATGTGTCAGAAGCAGTTATGCGGGTATAACAACTTCAGGTAAATTTAGCAGAGTTGGCCCGTGTGTATTTTCTGGTAAAGCCATGTAGGATTTTACGACTTGACTTTTAGATCTTATACCAAACTACAAATCACTTTAATATTCCCGTGTGTGTGTGTGTGTGTGTGTGTGTGTGTGTGTGTGTGTGTGTGTGTGGGGGTGGTGGTAATGCTGTGTCACTTAAGTTTATAGCTGGTGACCTTGTGGAATTTGATGTATTCTTATCTCCTTTTGCAAGAGTATCCTGCTGACATGTATCATAGAAGTAATGTGGTTGTTTCTCATAAAACACTGTATATATAGAATATGGACCTGCTTGTATTTTTTGGTCTTGAATATTCTATTCTGTTGTTTTCTGCTCTGTCCATTTGAATCGAAGGCTCTCAGCACTGTGATTATAGGGATGTATCAGTGCCAGATCAAGCTTTTCGTTTACCTCTTATTTATTTGCCAATATTGTTTTTGCACACCATGAAAGGAGGCTATATGACATGAGTCCCCCCTCCCCCCCCTTCTTTTCCTATAGCATCACAAATCTAATCAGCCTATATAGAGTGGGAGTTTTCAGTCCAGACAGTGTTCAGTAATTAGTGTCTGCATATAATTGATTACCCATGATGATTTTGCCTTGTGAAACAGAGGACATTGCCTATGCAGAATAGGCGAGAGTTTTCTTATGCTTATAGGAAACTGCAATTACTGTACTAGTGTGGCTTCATTATCTCACTGCAGTCATTAACTAAAGATAGGAGGCTGGAACAGTGTGGATTGTGCTTGCCAGTAAACCATAATGTTTTCATTAATCACTCCTTTTTTTTGGCCAGTCTAGTTTGACTTATTTGTTGGGCCTCTGTGGCTTTCACTGCAGCAGGGTATTAGGCTCTGTCTAAACAAACACATAATTCCATTGAATTTTAATGACTAGTAGGTTTGCTAATTATTAGAAGGTGCCATGTGTGTGTTAAAGACGTTGCAGCTGGCGGTTTCGGAGACTGTGACGCGTTCCCAGCCAGACGCTGCACCCCAGAGGCCCCATGTGAAGCAGGGCCCTGCTACTTCCTGTTACGCTCTGCTAAACTAGAGGAGCACTGCACTTGTCATCTCTCTCTCTCTCTCTCTCTCTCTCTCTCTCTTGCTCTCTCTCCCCACGTTTTACAAGTGCAGGCTTGTCTGGAGCCCAAAGGCTACCTTCTCTTCCTTTTAAAGGAATGTTGCCGATTTAATCTGAGTTGCTGTGCTGCTCTCTCCCTCCCCGTCTCTTGCTCTATTGTGATAGGTCTTTGTAAACTCACCCACATCCACTGTCTCTCAGAGAGTAGAAAGTTAAAACTTGGATAGGGCTACAGTGAGGCGTCGCCGTTAGCCTCTCTGAGAGATTCCTAACAACTGGAATGACAGGTAGGCCCCTGCAGTTGGAACAGCCAGGGGGTGTCCTGAGGGCCTGGAGCTGTGTTGAAGACAAGCTAATAATTTACTGTAGTCAGGCTCGGACTTTAAAGGGAACACAGGTATTCTTCTCTGGCTGCAGTTAGATTGATGCACAGACAGCAGATAATGAGAGGCAGAGCGGACTGGACTGCTCTTCTCTCTGCGGGTCAGCAGTGAAATCTACTGATTCCTCCTGAATGAACTCTGTGTGTGTGTGTGTGTGTGTGTGTGTGTGTGTGTGTGTGTGTGTGTGTGTGTGTGTGTGTGTGTGTGTGTGTGTGTGTGTGTGTACTTGTGCGTCTGTGCATGTACTTGTGCATGTCGTGTGTGCACAGGAAGATGGTTATGCTGTACTCCGCCTGTGACGGAACTAAGCTATACCTGAAACCACAGCTAATCTCAGCACTGAGCAAGGTGACACACTGTAAGGTGTCACAGAGTAACACTAAGGATACACTGTAGTGAGCTCTAAATTGCTACTATACAATTTTTTATATTTTGCATCATTAGTGACAGGTTTGGCACCTATAAAATGCAGTGATTAACATGGAATGTCATGACCGCTACTTTATTCATTCTATTGTGGGACTATATAATGCATACATTTCACATTCAGAATTAAGACACTAATAAAAGACAGTTCATATAGACACTATATAGTAACTAGGGAGTGGTTAGGACAGTTACCAATGGAGTCATTTACCATAGAATTTTACACCACAGTTTATATTGCTATTGCAAAGGAAGATTAAATATACTGTAATAGAAGATTTTAGCCATACTGCCAATTGTAATGTATGTGTGAATTTAATGGTATTAGGATTTATATATAGCTTTAAAGGTTAACTCCAGTGATTTTGTATTTCACAAACAAAGATAAAACTGAATGGTCTTAATTAAAGCAGCTGAGGCCAAGATATTCTTACTTACTTACTTGTAGTCCTTAATATGGATCAAACTCAGAAAACATTTGATCTAATAATGCAACTCATTAGTGACGTTCATTAGACCCTCCCTACATGGCATAAAGCGATCGTTTGTCGCACCTGATGCCCATCGTCATTCCTGATCCTACGTCTGCCGGGTCGAGCTCATATCGTGTAGTCTCCAAACCTAAGCTGAGAGAACCTTATGACATCAGCGTGAAGTCATCAGGATTATATTCTCAGACTTTAGAGAAAATAAAATAAATTTTATAACTATTTTTCACAGCCAGATACTGACCTACTGTATGTGTGTGTACAGTAGGTCAGTACAGTATTATTAGAATACAGAGCCTCACTACACTCATCTGTCGTCTGTGTGTGTGCATGTGTGAGACATGTGAGTCATGTGTGTGCAGCAGTGACATCCCCCCAGCAACTGAATGACCCCCTCAGAGACCAAAACGAATGCAACCAATCTCAGCTCTCACACTTAACGATAAGAGGATTTCCGTGCAAGTATAACCTGGGCTTCAGCAGCCTGTTCCTCACACTCTGGAAAAAAAAGGTAGAAAATGGAAAGAGTTACATCCATCTGTCCAAGTGTGAGTCAGAGAGATGGCTGGCTGGAACGCTGATGTGAGGGAGAGTGAGTGAGAGAGGGAGGAAACGGAGAATGAGCTCTTTCATTTGAGGGTCACAGTGGAAAAAGCGAGATTCGACTCCATAGATGATGTTTACTCTTGAGGAGTGAAAGATGGGGGGTATGGTGCGGCGAAAGGTCTTCCAGTCGGAGTGTTTTTGCAGACAGTGTGCTGACATTGTGTTAACACTCAGGCTTTTACAAACAAAAAGGATTCTTGTATTTGTCATATTGTAATAAATGTTGTAACACTAAGGATACATGATAATGACGCTTTTGCAATAATACAATAATTCATAATTTCTATTTTTATTTTGAATGAGGCCAAGATTTTCCATTTTCCTTTTGATTAAATGCAATAGCGCAACTTGTGTATTTTCCACCAGTTAAGTTACTTTAATGTAACTGTGATGTTATGATCAATAGGCTAAACACAGATTACTTTAACTTACATGTCAAGTCAGTTATATTTATATAACCCAAAATCACTAATTTGGGTTTCTATCTACTATTCTTAGACCTTTGATTCAATAAGACCAGCAAATAATCGCATTTGTAAAGCTAGAACAAAGAAATACTTTGATATATTTATTTTTAATTGTCGCCTTTTAATTTTCTGTTGATCAACTGATTGATTGATTGATTGATTGATTCATTAATTGACTATTCATTTCAGCTCTAAAGTGCCCCAGTGCATTGGCAACCACACTTAATACTATGCACTTGTTAGGCTTTAGGCTGTTTACAGGCCTTGGAGAGTAGTACTATGTGAAAGAAGTTGTCTAAAGCCTTTTGTGGCTTCACGGGCAGCTGCGTAAAATTGGACAAATTGCCTCAAGTGACATCACTTGAGTCAAGTGGGGATTAAAGGCTCTTTTACACTGGACGCAGCCCAGCTGGCGCACGCAAATGTGACGTCATTGGATCGCCGTGACTATTTATACCCGCGCTGGTGCTCGTGACACTAGTTGCAGTCTTCTGCTGAACAGCGGTGGCGCTAATGAGCAAAGCCTACCGACGTTGCTCTTTCTACGGACCAGAAGAAGAAGAAAAAGGTAAAACAACGGCAGAACTGGCAGTAGCATTGCCGTCAATGCTTCGATTTGATTCGATGACCTACTTCGTTGGATTAAGCCTTTCATTCACCATAAAAGAACTCCTCTTAACCCAGTAAGTTTACAAGACAGACTTGCAGTCACTCTGAAAGTCCTGGCATCCGGTTGTCGGCGAACTCGTTCAGGCCTTCTGTTTCCGCTTTGTCGCGCTCCGCTGAAAAAAAAACAAGAGCTGTGCGCGACCTCGGCCGCCAGGATATTACGTAATTTTGACGTCACGATGGCGCGCGCGACCTTGGATGCGTTTAGTATAATTCACGTTTAAGACTACACGTTTAAAAATGAAAAAAATCTAGAGGTGTGGAGTAAGTAAGAAGTGAGCTTACCAGACCTATGTAGCCCGCTCCTCATCTCTGCTTGAGGCTACATTAGCCGCTCATGACGCACCCAAATCTCCAAAACTTCAACGATTTGCATTGTGGGTAATGTAGGCAGCAGATTTTGACAGAGGAGAAGAATTTGTGAAAATAAAAAAAGGGGATAGCGTTAGTTCTGCTGTATTGGTTAAATGCTTCTTTTCTTTTAGAACTGTCCATCGTGAGTGTGATAGTGTTAAGTGTGAAGTGCAGTGTTGAATCATGAGTACTCTTTCTCAAATATGAAAATTTTATTGTTTGCCCTATCTTGAGTGTTAGCTAATCAAATTTGGAGTCATTAAGTCATTGCGGATTTAAATTTGATGTAAAACATTGATTATGATCAGGACTAGAGATGTTCCAATACCGATACCAGTATCGGTATCGGCTCCGATACCGCCTAAAACGCTGGTATCGGTATCGGGAAGTACTGGAGTTTATGCACCGATCCGATACCACATAATAAAGCCCTAAAGAAAATCTACATTAAAGTAGTTTATTTATGTTCTTTTCCGTTATAACTGACTCTCAAACTGGAGAATAAAAGAGAGTTCTACGACATTCATTGTTTGTGTTTGTTCATGTTTCACAAAGAGTTTAACCTGAGCCAGACCGACAACAAAGATAGAAATCATATCACATCCATACAGGGATAGTAGTATACAGCTGTTAAAACATAATGAAATATATGACACTCTGGTATCGGATTGGTACTCGGTATCGGCCGATACGCAAGTTCAGGTATCGGAATCAGTATCGGGAAGCAAAAAAGTGGTATCGGGCCATCTCTAATCAGGACAGAGAACTGTCTTGGATAAAGATTGAATTATTGCTTGATGCCTTATTAATAGGTCTATCCTGAGGGAGAGAAGAATGTTAAATATTTGGATTGCAAACTACTGGCATGAGGTCAGCATCATGAACCAAGGTGTGCAAGTACAGAGGCATTTTTGGCCTCAAGAGACTTTGATTCCCGGCAGGCTGAATTCCTTCCAAAAATGTTCAGTATCAGCTTGTTGCTGCTTAGTTTGGTATCTTGTTAAAATCCACAGCAATCAAACACACACAGACATACATACACAAATACACACAACAGACTTGTGAATGGATGCGGAGCATTTTTTTTCACAAAATGTCAATCGGATGTTTCTGTGTTTGGCCTCAGCAATTACTGCTTCACACACACACACACACACACACACACACACACACACACACACACACACACACACACACACACACACACACACACATGGAAGCAGTTAGGCCAAGCTGGAGGTTTACTGTGAGCTGCCAATCCATGCCAGTCGATTGGCCCCGGCCTATCAACTGTTTCCATGAAGCCGATGACCTCTATATGGGGACAGGGGGAGAGGGAGAATGGGGGGTGGGGGTGGGGCTGGCAGTTTGTTGGAGCAGGAGAGTGAAATGTACTTTGGCCCCAAGGAGAGACTACAGAAAATGAAGAGAAGGTGTGTTAGGCCTCTGTGAACATGCGTGGTCGTGTGCATGAAGAAGGGAGGAGGCTCCGCAGTAGCTTGTCATTTGGGATACCTTATCATCCTCAAATGCTGGGAAGTCTTGCACTGAGATTGGGTGGGTGGGGGTGGGGATTGTTCAGCATCATTAAAAACCTCTGAGCGCAATGTCTGCTCAGCTGAAATCATATGAAGAGAAGGTCAAGGATTCTCTGCAACAATTTTATCCAGATAAAATCCTATCAAGAAAAGGTCATTGCAGTAAAACTCTCAGAAGAGACATGTTAGTGGTGCAAAAAGTCTTTTTGAAATCAGAAAAGCCAGAGGGATTCAACAATATGATTTGTATGGACCTATAGCTGACCAACATGTAAGGCAATAAAAAGACCTGCCTGTGTTTTCCCTGCTCTATTGGCTATAATCTTATTTTAGCCACTACGTAATGGTCGTTGAATTACATAATAGGCCCTTGTCTGCCGGCCATGAATGCACTGGCTGTCTTGGAGCAATCGCACAAGGGCCCGCTTTCTTTTAGGCTAAAGGTGGAGGAGACTGAGGAAGGATGTTAAGAAAGAGAGAGAGAGACAGGGAAATGAAACAAGATGTAGCGGGATGATAGAAGGAAAAAAGGACGTGGTCTTTAAAAAATAAGAGGAAAACATTTTTGAGAAGGTATTTACACCTTCACCACAGATGAGCCACTCCCTCTCTCAGGCATACACTGATGTCACTGACCATGTACGCACACTATCTAATGTATCTGGCAGTGCACCCTCTCCTCTCTCTAGTGAAGAGATTTCTGGGAAAACTTTGCCCTCTGTAATGTTCAGACAACTATTCTGTTGCCCTTTTACCTACTTGAACGAACATGCAGACATTCAGTCACATTAGGCCTTGTTATCTTGAAATGTATTATCTCTGCGAGTTGATAAGAGCCTTATCTTTAATCAAGTTGGTGTTTGTGGAATGATTTAAGATGCTTGTGCTGTCTGTTAGGCTAATTTGTTTAGAAGTAATACCTTTTTGGCACTTTTACTAAGTCGGGGGCTTGCAAAAGCCAGATTAAAAAAGATAAGCAACCAAAGCAGCAGAGGTTGAAATGTCCTGACTTTCAGTCACTAGTATGGGTCAAGCACTTCCCATAATGCAACTTCATAGTGTCTTTTGGCGCTTACGACTGATCTCATGAATTGGCGTATGTATGTCATGGCAATTTGTATTCCGTTTTTGCATGATATCAAGACGCATCATCGCATTTTTGCGTGTATATCAACGCAAATCGGCCGCCATTGACCTACGTTGCGATTCAATTTCCGCCGTAGCGAGTAGTATAAAGGAACGGGGGATTGAGTAAGGAAGTAGGTACGGGAGAGCCGGGTTCGCGTCCCGCGTGTGGCGATTTTTCTGCCGTTTTTATTTTTTGTTTTAATAAGCCTTACCCAATGTTTCTTTCCTAAACCCAACCATTTATTGTGTTCCTAAGCGTGTTTTTGTCGTTATTTTCCGTGTTTTTGTCGTTATTTTCCGTGTTTTTGTTACTGTTTTGTTACTAAAGCCTTTCCCTGTGTTCTTTTCCTAAACCCAACCATTTTTTTTTTTTTTTTACAGGCGTGTGACGTTGTTCTCGCGATAGTACGTTGCGTTCTTGCGATAACACGCAACGTGGCGAGGCCACGTGGTGGGTATGTTTACATCAGCTGTATACAGCGTAGGCATACATGTGGATAGCTGAAAATGCGTACAATAACACGCCATTTTGCTTTATGAAAGTGGCGTGTATATTTACGCAAAGTCATGATGCCATGTTGCACTTCTAGTACCAGCTCGGCTTTGCCGCGGTGCCCCGTCCTCCTTTTTCCATTGCAGGTTTAGTACCGCCTCATACGTAAGGCAAGCGTGGCTGGTCGTCATAGCGACGCCACAGGAAACTGCCGTGACCTAAGGCGACACACACACACACACACACAGACACAGACACAGAATGTCGAAGGTGTGTTGTTTTTGATTCTCAAAGACAAATTTTGTTTCAAGAGAAGCTGGAGGCAGCAAAAACTATTTAAAAATGGTGGGTTTGTTCAAGATACCCCCGTCTGTCGCTAGCAACGATGACGCAGTGATTAGTGACGATTCTCTCCGACCAATGAGTACTCTGCAGGTCACCTTTTGATATCGCCTCAGCTCGCTTGGAACCTCACGCAGTCAAGCGTGTATACAGTCATATTGTATAATTTGCCTCACAATTGTGACATTTGTACATTTTACAGTTTACCATGCTTAAAAAATGCACAGCCCACTTACACACTGGGCCAATATACTAGGGCTGTCACCTCTTAGTCGATTAGTCGACTAATCGGTCGTTTTGGTCTTAGTCGACTAAGATTTCTTTAGTAAATTATTCATTTTTTTATGCTAATTCATGCTTAATTACTTATTTCCAAGAAACTTCTGTGCACAATTATGGTAAACACAAGATTTAAAGTGGTGCTTTTGCAGGATTAATTGTGGAGAAACTCAGTTTTACAGATGGTTAATTAACTACATTTATATTGTGCTTTTCTAGTCTTAACCACCTCTCAAAGCGCACAGCTCTGTCAATTAAATCAACTAATCGATTAGTCGACAAAATTGTATAAGTGACTAAGAATTTCTTTAGTCGAGGACAGCCCTACAATATACTCACCTTTTAATACTTATATTTGTTATAATTGTTACACTTTTTATATTTCTTTTTTCTTATTCTTATTTCTTCTCTTATTCTAATTATCATTACACAGTTATCATTATACACGCTTTTAGCACACCCTTAAGGGTAAGTCATTCAGCATTTCTGTACATTGTTTATGTGTGACAAATAAAACCATTGTCCTTTAATCTTGTTTGTATTCATTACTAGTCATGTGGAAGCACATGGCTCGGAGTTACTTTGTTAATGTTGCATGTTAAATATAAAGACACGCACGCACGCACGCACTATAGTCAGAGATGCCTCTGGGTCTGTTTTCACTGAGGTGCTAGCTCACTGTCAACTCTGCCAGCTGGCAGCCAAAACCATTTGGTCAAGGTTGATAGCAGTTAGTGTATGTGGTTGTTTATGTGTGTTGTCTTTTGGGAGCAGATGCAACGATTGTAAGCTTTCAGGTGCAGGTCTGTGCTCAAACACAGTTTCTGGATGCTTTCTTGTTTGACTTTCCAGAATTCCTCACACTTATGTTTCCATTGGCTGTTTTTTTTTTTCTTTCTTTCCACTGTTACTGCCTTGTTCGTCATTTCCTGCTACAGCGTGTCCCCTCTTTTAATTTCTTCTTCAAGCTCCCTCTCCTCCCCCTCCCTCCTCACTAGGCCCCTTGCTCCTTTTCTCTCTCTGTTTAGTCTATAGGGTGCATAAAGGCTAGTGCTTGCAGCCACGGTCATGTTTACTAGTCCAAGTAAGTCCTAGAAGTTTATGAATGCAATACAGGCGTTGAAATCGGATCAAAAAATGCTGAGTGTTTAAACATTTATAGGTTCTGTGAAAGCCTGAAAAAAATAATTGTAGCAATATAAGTATGACCAGACTTTTCATGTTGAGGATCCCACTTTTATTTAATTTCTGTTTGTCATGGTGTATCAGTCTCAAAACCATCACACTGCCAAAAAGACATGTCTATGCTGTCTAAAGACCCATTCAGAATGGAAATGTTTCAAACCCTGCAGTTATAGGCCATCCTCTCCTTTTCACACTTTTATCATGAGAACTCTGTTCCTCATTTGTTCATCACTAAGTTTCGTTCATGCTGAGCGCGGTAACTTCCTTTTCTAGTTCCCATGTAAACTTAGAGACGAGTGGCATGGGAGGTTTGTTTGATGCAGTTTTGTCTGTAATATTTCTTAGAGAAACACTTGTGAGCTCTTATTTTTTTGGGCTCTTGTTTTTTTTCAACCTTTATCACTCTCTGCATTTCTCTCCTTCTGTCTGTCTCGCTTCTCACTCTCTTTTCATCTGATAGGTAAGGTCATACAAGAAATGGCTCTGATAGCTTCCTGAGGAAATTACACCCACTTCCTGTCTGTGTGCCTCCCCATTTGCCACCTTCCCCCAGTTTTTTTTTTTTTTATTCTCTTTCGCTCAGGCGCCTCAGGGAGCAGCTAGTGGAGGAGCAGTGGTGCTGGTAGGAATCCCCAAGTCTCTGCTAATGAGTCCGTGGCCTGATGAGAGAGCCAGATAAACAGCAGTACAAACACAGCAAGCTATAGCCATTAGCCGCTGGACTATTTTTCGACACTGCCCTCATAGCATATAGAGGACAGGACACAGCCTATTGTGACCGAGTGTAAGAAGAGAACAGTGACCTGTACTTATACAATGGCTTCTGTGACCAGGTGCATGTAGTAAGTGTGAATGAGTCAAGCTCTAATTTTAGTGTTTTTTAGTACAGGAAGATATAAGCTATGCTAAGTATTCCCCAGTGAATCTTTTACATTTTACACCTTGTCACTACACTCAAAGTTCAAATAGTTGTAACTTTTATGCTCTATGATGTTGACTTCTTTTAAAAAACGCATCAGGTTACCACTGACTAAGAAGCATCTCTGCTGCTGACATATTAGTCACTATCTGAGCAATTGTTACGTATAGCATCTTTAGATTATACTGATGCATAGGTTTATTTCTGTTTTTTGTTGAAAAATGAGCCCATCTCTTATCTATGGTGTGTTGTTTTCAGCAAATTCATCTCAGTGTCCCCGGATCTGATCCCTGGGGAGTAGGCTACACAGAGGACAGTGGTGATGGTAATTGCTGTCTATCACAGTGTCTTTTTTTATACTACCACTCGGGAGCCGTAAATTACGCTTTTAAAGAGTAACTCTAAACACCAGGGTGAAAAGCACTGCCCTCTCTGGTTGAAAGTTTAAAGCCTGTTTGACATCTAACCACTACACCACTCATGGTGTGTGGTCAGAAGTGGGCTCTAGGTAGGAGACAAAACTTTTTTTTGTGCATATTCACCGATTCCCTCTAAAGCTAGAAGGAATAGATGTAATTTAATTTTAGGAATCTTTAACTATGCAATTGTCTGTAAAGAGCTTTATTGTGAGAAAAACATTGTTTATAATGTAACTGTTTACTAAACTTAAGATAAGATCAAACTTTAGTGTCTGTTCACACCGAAAATGTTCTTGCATTGATTCTGTCTTGGTGTGGATACTTCTGTTTAATGATTTCACTGTTAACGATATTTCAACTGTGGGGTTAAACGTCTGGAGATTATTTTTACTGAATGAAGAAGACAATAAAAACACAGACTGTAACTGGTGTGCAATATCAAGTTAGATCAGTTTTTGGCAAATCCACTTAATGATGAACCTTGTCCTCTGGTTGGTTCTGAAAAAAAGCACATGATATAAGCACACTTCTACTCAAAACACTTTGTGGTTCTACTGCATGTATAAGCACTTCATCACTTGACCTAGTCAGGATCTTGCTCCACTAAACGTATCACACTCCCCTCTGACAGCCCCCGTCGTGTTATTGCAGGAGTTTGATTGACAGGTGCAAGCAGTATATGCCGAAGATGCCCACTTCAGTGTGAGGTCTTGACTCCTCCTCTCTTCTCGGTCAGAGGGCTTTTATTAAAACGGCTAATTCTTTTTAGTGGTTTCACAATGGATGTGGGGTTTGCATAAGAGCTGATGTAACAGTGACTCAATTATTATTAGGCTGCAGCGTAACCTCTCAGCGTAAACTGGTGGAAAAATGAAATGCTAAACTGTGCTGCTGCTTTGTCTAAATATTCAAGAGGTCTGATGAAACAGGTGCTGATTTTTCTTCTGCTTATGTACAGTATTAGAGCGTGGCCTGGTCAGAGATGAAGAAGGAATGCTGTTGTAAAGACCAGTTGTCATATAACACACACATACACGCGCACGTTCACCGGCAGCTCCCCACAATCACATAGGAATGACCCCCTCCCACATACGTGCTCAGTCTTAACCCACACACACACAAAGGCACGTACGCTTGATGGCTATCATTGGATTGATGCCACCTGACACTTAGTTAGTACTGGAATGTGATGTGAGGGAGGGGAGGGCCATGTGGGGGGCAGCTGCCGACTCTCAGGAGCACCCGAGCTGATCTCGGTACCTCTGGGACGTTGTGTTCAAATACCGTATACTACTTGTGGTCTTTTCTTTCAAACTCAGCCACATCTGTAGCAGCCAGGAAGGACCCTCGCATTTTGGAGTTTATGCCAGGTATTGTGTACTAATGGAGGTGAAGGGAAGAGGGTCTGGTTACTGTTGAAGCTCACAGACTGTCTCCATCTGTTGTCTGAACTGTGCCATATGCTGGAATGTACCACTTGGCCCCGTCTGGGCAGAGGAAGCTCCCACTCCTGCCCCTCTATACTCTTGTGCTCTTTAAATGCCGAGCAGAGTTGACCTTCCCTACTTCCCTCTGAGACATACCGCAATTGGCTTCCCCTTGACTACTTCAATTCATCTCTTAGAGTACGAATGTATTACACTAACTCCAATATCAACCAAGACATAACAATAACAAGGGATTGGCTTTAGCATCTCCCGTAATGAGGAGGATGAAATGCTGCGATCACTAGTGCACCATTATAGCCGCAATGTCTTTATAAGAGTCAACTTCCCTCAAGGTTTAACAAGCATCTTCTGCTTTTGCATCTTAATTGAGTCATATGTTTATCTGAGATGGAAACAGAAATCATTCACTGTCAGTTTAGTCAATCTTAGAGCTGCAACTATTAGTCAATTAATCTATTAGTCAATGGAAAATATTTTAACTATTTTGACAATCAACTAGTAATTTTTCTAGAAAAAGTGCCAAACATTTGATGGGTCCAAGTTCTAAAATTAAAAAATCTCCTGGTCTTACATTTTTGTAAATTTAATATTTTGGGAGGACATTTAATGAAATCCGCTTTAGCTCTATATTATTGTGAAGAACATTTTTCACAGTTTTTTTTAACTTTTATACATTGTTGTGTTTCTTTAGAACTAAACAATGGACAAATAGAGTCTTTAAACGCTTCAGATGTAAAGTTATTCACTGTCAAGTGACGTCAAAATGAATGCTAGTCAGTGGAATGCTAACGGGAGGTGATGGCTTTGTAGCATCAAAATGGCGCCATAGGATGTTCAAGTTCTGAAGCGAAGCTTACCCCCTTGGTTGGGACGGGTTTGTAATACATTGTATCTTTGTCGTTTCTTGTTTTGTAAATTGAAAATCTATAAATAAAGTAATCAAAAAAAAGAGAGAAAACATTTTCTTACAACACAAGGTTTATTTCAACTGACAGTCATATTGGACTCGTCCAACATGAATAAATATATAACGACCATGTCTACAGAACAGGACATGTTTTACTGGTTGTACAGTATAAAATAAATAAATAAAGAGAACAGGACGCAACTTTTCTTTTCCTTTTCTGATTCTTTCAGTTTTGTTGTTTTCTTCACTTACACTGTCACTCTGTCGACATATGCGCACACATGGTACGCTCCATAGGGTTTTTCACGTAGAGGACCCGTGCGCTGACGTGCACTAACATGTGCAAGTGGCACGGTAAGTGGCCAATGAAATGATGATCATTATAGCGTTACAAGCGGGCTCTAAATCAAACACAGCTAAGCCACGCAGCCAACGGACGGGATGCAGTGCTCCACAATATAAACAAAATATTGCAACCCCTTTCGATATAATGTTGCGCAACGTGATATTGCGATAACGATATTGAGTCATTATATAATGCACCCCTAGTAGGTGTGCCAACTGACAAATGTATGTCTTTATGAGGTTATATTGACCAAAATGCGTAAACTGAAGTGAATACAGGTTACTGATACTGACATTCTACAAGATTTCTTGTGCCTTCTCAGTTAACGGAGATGCTGTTCCTACGCACCTGTCACTGTATGATGTGCAAGAAAATTGTTTTCAGTTGTGCTGTAATAGTGAAAGAATCTCATCTTTTCACCAGGAAATGTTATAAGTGTGTTATAGCTGTTGTTGTCGTGGTGACATAACTTTGTGGGTGGGTGGGTGGGTGGGTGTGTGTGTGTGCGCAGATGTGCGTTCATGGCCATAACAGGCCTGTGACTCTCTGTTTGGCTAACCCCTCCTACGCATGTTGCTCTAATACTGGCCTTTCTCAACCCCGCAGCCCACTGGATATGAACATGAATGAACACATTATCTCTCTGTCTGTGTATCTCTCTCTCTCTCTCTTTCTCCCCGACTAACAGCTCTGCCTCTCTCACTGACTCTTTACAAGAACTCACCTTGACCTCAAAGCATTTGTCAGCTCTCCTGCCTTCCGTTTAAACAAACACTGTATTCAGGCCCTGAATCGAATTGCAGTTGTGTACACACTCGCATTTCCTTTATCAACTCTAACCACTAAGTGATTTTCAGTTCCTACTTAATGCTACTTAAACAACCTGCACAACCAATCCACATTCACACATATAATTAGCCATGCTCTGTGAACATGCACACTTCTGTAAAACATCCTTCAGTTAACTCAGCCACAGTTTTAATTAAAATCTGAAACCATTATCAATTCTGCATATCCAATCGAAATAATTTTGTCATATTGAGTCTTTTTACATTATAGTACATCAGTGTTTTAGATATACTTAGAAAGACGAAGTGATATGAATACAATTGTCTATTCGAGTAAATGTAATTGTATGTTGTAATATTGATATATCAAAATATAGTACTTTAAAAAACTCAGTTTAGACAACACTTTTAGATAAAGTAACCACACAGGAATGTCTGTTTTTTCCCAACCAAATGGATGAAATATCCGACAAATTTAGTTATTCTTTTCACATTGATGCAAAAATCCCATGAATTGATCTTACCATAAAGTTGTTCTGCTGAAAGAGATTTTCATACAACCAGAAATATTAAAAGAAGAAATGGCATGGCCAAATCTCTGATGGCTGATAGATTTTTATTCTTCTGGTGTATATAAATAATAATAATAAACTTTATCAAGCACTTTTCGGGCTTTTTCAGAACATAAAGCCAAAACAGATAACCACAATAGTGTACTAAAATACAAAATAAAACAAGACAGGCTTAAATATGGTGGTTGAAAATGGAAGTATAAAATAATAAAGAACTGAATAAACTAAAGTAAGGGTAAGCTACTTATATGATTTATATCAGGAGGACACACTTCTCAGGCAGATTATTCCAGATTTTTGGAGCCTTTACAGAAAAGTCTTACTTTACATTCATTCACTACCATCAATACAAAATGGCTATGAAACTTGGATGTGTAAAGTTTGGGAATTCATAACTCTGAATCTATAAAATAACAAAAAAAAACAATCATGCTCCTTACTAACAGTTTCTCAAGGCGTTATTCCCTACAGGGACTATTGGACTCACTTTTTCCTCTTGCTACTTTGACTCCTACTTCTCTACACTCTGCCCTTTGTACTCACCTAGCAGTGGACAATGGTAAATGTTGTACAGTGTAGCTGTTGGCTTTTTGATGTGTTTGTGTTTGGGTGTTCCCCAGTAGCGGCGCTGGCCTGGGTCTGCGGCCTTCAGAAGACTGAATACAAGAGCTATGTGTTGTTTGTGTGTTTTGGGTGTGTATGCGTGTGGGGGAAGTGGTGTGGGGTTTGAAAGGTGGGGGAAAATTGATCACCCATTCCGGTGCGTTTTTTTCCCCCCCATTAATGGATTTCAAAGGCAAGGCTGAGCATAAATCTTTAATTTTAGCTTAGTTACATTTTTAGACCTGAAGGGTTTATGTCATGGCAGCTAGAGGAGCGTTTTCCTCTGAGTGTATTACTGAACCCTAGTGAACACTAGTCTGAAAAGCAATTTCCAGAGGCAAAATTTGGCCAAACTTCAGAGAAAGCTCAAATTGAAGATGCTATGCATGTTAAACACTGAATTATTCCCTCTTGATTTCAACACCTAAACTAAATATCATTTCACAGAACACCCCCCATCTAAATAAAATATTCAAAGTTATTTAGCTAAAACACTTTTTAATTGCTTCATTATCCATTAATTATCATTTATTATCAGCCATTCCCAGTAGCCTCATGATTTACTTCAGGAGAGAATAAGCTTTACTAAACAAGTAAATATCGCAGGCTTTGTCAGTGGTTCCTCAGATCATAGTTTAGTTCTTGTAAGTCACAAACTCCTATATCACAAAAAACTATTATCTGAATATATTAACATGGTTAAGGAGGCAAGGACATCTTACCTTATTGCTTCCAGCAAGCGTAACCCCCCAATCCTTTTTGACACTGTCAACAACATTGTAAATCCTGCTCCTCCTGAAGTGCCAGTGTTTTCAAATAAAGACTGGAGTGACTTTCTATTTTTCTTTGAAAATAAGATCAGAGATGTCAGGAATAGCATCATCTCTTCTCCTACTGCATGTTCTTTTCATTCCACTCGGCCATCAATTTTGAATCGTTTTGCTCCTATTTCTCTGCAAGAACTCACTGACTTGGTGAGCAGTATAAAATCTTCCTCGAGACCGGTAGATGTTATACCAACTTCCTTTATTTAAAAATGTCCTTGGGTCTGTGAGTACTTGTGTGCTCTCTATAATCAACTGCTCTCTGCAAACTGGTCTCATTGTATTTTAAACATGCAGTTGTTCAGCCACTATTAAAGAAAACCAATCTGGATCCATCAACTCCCGCAAACTATAGGCCAATCTCCAAGATGCCTTTTTATTGGAGAATGTCGAACATCACTCCTGTTTTATCCAAGTTACACTGGCTTCCGATCAAGTTCAGGATCCAATATAAAGTTCTAATTCTTACATATAAAGCATTGCATGGTCAGGCACCTGTTTATATCTCTGACCTGCTCCATCCGTACACTACTAACAGGTCACTCAGGTCTTCTAACCAGGGACTACTGGTGGTCCCACGCACTCGTTTGAAAACGAAACCGTTTGTTTGAAGTGGTAGCTCCGACTCTGTAGAACACCCTTCCTATTACCTTACGTTCTGCAGTCTCGGTTGACCCTTTTAGAAAGCAACTGAAGACACACTTGTTTCAACTCGCTTTTGTTTCATGTTTGTAATTTGGGGTTTTTAGACTTTTAATCTTCATTGGTATTGTATTTGTTTTTGCTTGTTTATTTTCTGTTTTGGATCCTACTGTATTTTAACAAATGTCTTTTCTGTGAAGCACTTTGTGACTCTGTCTGTATGTCAAATAAATATAAAATGTAGCTGATGCTTTATATTTATTTGCCTTGGCTCATAAGAATGGCATCCTACTTACAGTAATTAAAGGACCTTATGCATTAATACACATCAACCCTGTCTGTCTCGTAAGGAGGCGCGGTTGGATACTGGGAAGTTTCCGCTTCATGTGATTTTTCACCGGGAAAGTTCACCGTGTCCAAACCGTAATCTGTCTTTATGTCTGGCTCTGCTCAGCGGGGAGTCAGGACGTCAAAGAGGAAGCCTACAGGTTTAAATTATAGCACATAATGTTTGCTAATTGTCTTCTCTCTCTCTCTCTCTCTCTCTCTCTCTCTCTCTCTCTCTCTCTCTCTCTCTCTCTCTCTCTCTCTCTCTCTCTCAGGTCGTATTTGGGGCTCAGTGCTCAAACCCAGCTATGAGCATCATCGGGGCTGAGGATGAAGATTTCGAGAATGATCTCAATGATGTGAGTGAAAAAAAGAGTGGCACAAGACATCTTAGTGTAATTTCAAATAATCTCTCTCTCTCTCTCTCTCTCTCTCTCTCTCTCTCTCTCTCTCTCTCTCTCTCTCTCTCAGGTTACGGATGACCAGTGTGAAAAATTCAACGATATAAATGTGTTGAAGGAACGGCCAACCCACCTGCTGGTTTTCATGCATCATGTCATTCTACAGTTTGACCCTGCTCCTCTGGTGAGAACTACAACTCTCATAATGCAACACCCTGTCTACACAGGATGTGTTTCAGCCACGTCTCTCTGTCATCCATCTCAAGTCTAATGGAACATAGATGCGTTTATTTTAATTATTACAGATGTCTACATAGGCCGTGTTACACATGTCAGTGTTTCCCACAGGTTGAGAGTTTACTTGTTGGTGGGTGGCGCAGGATGTGACGAGGTGGCGCGTGATGGCTGGGTTTAGAAATAAACTATTCCGGGTGCCCGGATAGCTCATTTGGTAGAGCGGGCGCCCATATATAGAGGTTTACGCCTCGACGCAGCGGGCACGGGTTCGACTCCGACCTGCGGTCCTTTGCTGCATGTCATTCCCCCTATCTCTCCCCTTTCATTTCTTCAGCTGTCCTGTCAATAAAGGCCTAAAAACGCCTCCCAAAAAATAAAAAATAAATAAACTAATCCAACGGAGGTTTATTAACTATTCATTCAAAACAATGACTACATAACATTAACAGATCATTTTGAATGAATTAACTATTTGCATATTAAACAAATCAGACTAAAAGATGATACAGATGAAGTGTAGCCATGATGTGCTTTGTCAATTCAATCTGGTGGGTTTGTCAAATGTTATGGTTCAGCAGATAAAATACCTGATTACCCGGAGCCCATATGTTATATGTATTAACAACTTAACTTTAATATACTATGATCCATACAGAAAGTTACATGTAATTCTACATGTCAACACTGTCACCTCCTAACTCCTAAAAAGGAGTTAGGAGGTGACTCCTTATAAAACTCCGTTTTGTACTCTACGTGTCCATGTTGTACTCATTAATATCTAATCTGAACAGATTTCTGTCATTCAAACAACTCTAAGATGTAGTTCAAAAAGTTTACAGCCAACTTAATAAAATCTTGGGTTTTATTCTGGCTCAAGTTTGTTTTAAGGCATTGAATATGTTGAAAGAAATTTAAAGAACTCCATTGTGGCTAAAATTATTATTAAAATGAATTTGCTCAGGAATGAGATTCTACTTATGTGATTGCTGATGATTGATAATCCAACTTTAGCAGTATAATATAATTTAACTGCACTTGAACTAGAGGAAATTTACTTGTTTATTATTACAACATGGGTCTTGCTTTTGTTGTGGATTCAAATTGATTTATAGACAAGATTGCACATTTTGCCCCCTTGTGTGTCAGTGCTGATATAAAGCATGCCTGTCCTTTCCCCTTTGTTCTGCATGCAGACACCGTGACACACCCAGGTACTGTTACACTTCCCACAGCCATGACAACCTCCTCTTTTATTACCCCCTTTGTCTCATGGAGATCCATGTAGAGAATAGAAGTATGTCAGAACATCAGAAGTGTAAAATGTTTATCGAAGAATAGTGTTTAATGACTAATTGAGATTGAAGTACATGATTATGGCTGACAATGACTGATATTTTATGATATATTGTCCTTATGATTAAAATACCCAATTAGTCTCGGTGTTTTGATGAACAGCACTTCAATTCTTGTCAGCAGCTTGACTTTAAGGGTCAGGTAAAATTAAGTGCAATGATAATTTGTAATTTTCTATTTATTTTTTTTAACAAGGACAATGCACATGTTAACATTAACCTTGTATAAGAACAAGGAGAGATGCATTGTACCAGGTTGTAGCACAAGTGCTATTTTCTGCTCGCAGTCCCTTTTTATATATTTTGATATGCCAGTATATCATGAGTTGTGATATAAAATACTCTGTTAATTGTGCACATAAGAACAGAAACCTTGTGAGTGCATTAATACAGCATACAGGACATTAAAGGCTATTGAATCTTCTGTCTGTCTATCCTCTCTCAGCTGTGTTACCTCCATGCTGACCTCTTGAAGAACCTCAGTGCCAAAGAGACCAAGAAGCAGTTTGTGGAGTTCTACAACACTTTCTTGGACAAGGGTGCAGTAAGTAGCACACTACACTGCATTTCCTGTAAGATATTTGTCTGCATGCCAGTTTAAAGTGGATGCGAACGGACTTGAAATAACGAGCGACCTGATTGTCAAGAACACATGAATAAAGTTTTGAACAAATGAAATGTATTTTAAACTTAAGGTAAAATAAAAACAATGATTATGAGAATGATGTTATTCAGTAAAGTTGATAACAAACGCATATCGCTTTTTAGCGTGTTTATCAACGCGGTTCGGCCGCCATTGACCTACATTACGTGTGAAGTTTCGCCATAGCGAGTAGTATGAAGGGACGTAAGTTGGTTGGGGTGGCGGATGGGTAAAACACAGGACTTTCACCCAGGAGAGCCGGGATCACGTCCCACATGTGGCATTTTTCAGCCATTTTCTTTTTTTTTTGTTTATTATTGTTTTTAAGCCTTCCCCAATGTTTCTTTCCTAAACCCAACCGTTTATTGATTTCCTAAGCGTGTTTTTGTCGTTTTTTTTCATGTTTTTGACGTTTTTTTTGTTTCTAAAGCCTTTCCCAGTGTTCTTTTCCTAAACCCAACTTTTTTTTTTCTTTTTTTTACACGCGTGTGACGTTCTCGCGATAGTACGTCACATTCTCGCGATAACGCGCAACGTGGTGACGCCACGTGGTGTGTATGTTTACATGTCTCTTTGTAGCTTTGCTTATTTAAAGCTAATGTATTTGCACTTACTACTTGTTGTCTTGAGTTTGTACCTTCAAAGTTGAAAGCACTTAATTGTAAGTCGCTTAAAAAAGCGGCAGCTAAAGCGTCAGCTAAATGACATGTAATGTAATACATCCGCTGTATACAGCGTAGACATACACGTGGATAGCTCAAAAGGCATACAGATAACACGCCATTTGGCTTTAGGAAAGTGGCGTGTATGTTTACGCAAAGTCATGATGCCATGTTGAAAAAAACACAAAACAAACACACACCCTGCCAGCTCCTTTAAAACTTATTCTACTGTACTTTATTGTAACAACAATTAACCTTACAGGAGGGGTCAACTATCAGCCTAACTGCATAACTTCAAACATTTTGCATTCGGTCTGTTATGGTACGAAGACTATCGCACATTAACATAGGCCTATTAAGTTTTTTTGTCGGGTGTCACAAACGCTTACATTACACGATCATATAAGCAAGCCTACCTGGGTAACGCAGTAACGCAGCGTTACTTGGATTAGTAACTGTAATATAATTTCTGTTTTGGAAATTGTAATCCCTTACACTCATTACTGTGGAAAGTAATAATATTACAGTAATACATTACTAAGTAATGCGTTACTGCCCAACACTTACATTAATTGTATTGTACAGTATTGACATTAATACTGTGTTTGGCTTTAAGCACTCTTAACAGATTTGTGTTGATCACTTTTTCTTTAAAGTGGACATATAGACTTAGACTTAGAGACTTAGACTTCTCTTTATTGATCCTTTTGGGATGACTCCCGCAAGGAAATTAGATTTCCAGCAGCAGATTTTAGCAGCTTACAAAACACTCTTTAAATAAAGAGGTATAAAAAACACAGTATAGAAAAAATACAGTATAGGAATAACAATAAACTTTTAGCTAAATATTTTTTACAAAAAGTAAACTACAATAAACTACAGATAAATAAATATAGATATATAGGACTGTGTATAGTATTGTGTTATTATACAGTTAATAAATAAATGATATTTAACATAAATTAGCAGTTAAGAGCAGTTAGTCTCCAGGTATGTATGTGAGTAGATTATTAATTTATTGCACAGTGAATGAGTGAGTGGCTACCACTCCTTCCCTTCCTTCCTGTTCTGTTCTGTCCTCTTTACCCTATTTCCTCCTCCCCCTGAGTGAGGAGTTGTAGAGTATGATGGCATGAGGGACAAAGGAGTTCTTGAGTCTGTTGGTCCTACACTTGGGAAGGAGCAGCCTTCCACTGAACAGGCTCCTCTGGTTGCTGATGACGGTGTGCAGGGGGTGGCTGGCATTGTCAGTAATGTCCAGCAGTTGGTCCAGTGTCCTCCTCTCTGCCACCGTCACCAGTGAGTCCAGCTTCATGCCGACCACAGAGCCGGCCCACCTGTCTCACATATCGTGCTTTTCTGTATTTTCTGCCACATCTACAATGTTATAATGTCGGATTTTCACGTTAAACATGGCCAAAACTTCAAATAATGAAGTAAACTTATTTTAGATAAATCCCTGTGAGCTAAAATGTTCAGATTTCCAACTGTTCTGAACGTTCCGGTTTCAACAGTTTTTTCCTCTGGCAAGGTGTTACGCAACTCCAAGCCGGCCTTCTCCGGCTTTTTTATGATTGGTCATCTGCTCCAGCCAGGCAGGACTGGAGTGTTTTTTGTTTTTTTTACTGCAGTGTTAACATTGTTGCAGGTAATTTCATGCTAACGACAGTAAAAGATGTTATCTTGGCGGCCAATGCTGGTCATTTCTTCCCAAGTTTGGGTCAATTTTGGTTGTGTAGTATTTCGTTTAGAAGCCTTTATTGGTGATTTGTCATGATATAAAGTCCTGCTATATACTCTGTTGCAGTAGCTCCAGCTTCAACTAGTGAAACAAAACTGGAGGGCAGCGGAGATTCCAGGAAACACGCTGGCCAATTGGAGCAGACTGGGCTTTTTTGGGAGGGGGACTTAAAAAGACAGTGTCTCATACAGAGGGTGAAGGTGCACCAGCCATGGGCAGTATGAGAAAGATAGTGTTTTTTGAACATTAAAGCATCCTAATATAAACACAAAATACAAGTATGAACATGAAAATGCTATATAATAGTTCCCCTTTTAGGAATCACAGTTAGTCTGATCAAACTGGACAGGCCTGTTTTTCAGGTCGGGTGCCACTTTTTGCATCTGTAAAGACCTCCATTGCACTGTTTGGACTTGGTACCTTATTGTGATTACCTTAGCAGATGCTGCAGATGCCAAATTAATGAATTGTCACATTTATGTTTGCATGGTTTTGTGGTTTAAAACACTTCCATTATAGTTCTATAATGATAGACTTTAGGATTAAATCTCCTGTTAGACCCTCAAAAGGCGCTCTCTTTACATTTTATATGCTGGGATTCTTTGCTTTAAAGAGTTGTGTCAGTTAGTCGCTAATTCTTGCTCTTTCAGTCTTTGATGGTTTGTATTCAGTAAATCAATTCAGATAAACCTAGCAGCCATTGCAATATAGGCACTGGATTATTTTCTCATTGTGTTCTATCAATAGGACTTCGATATACTGCACAGCTGTAGTCTATAAGTTGAACTCAGGATAGACCTTGTGTGATTTGTTTGCGAGTGCACGGCTGTTTGTCGGCTCTGTTTGTTCTGCCTATACTCTGTATCTGTGGAGCACATTTCCGTTTCTGTGTGTCACTTTCCATTACTCCTCCCTGCACACCTGGCCTCTGTCTCCTTCTCCTCCTCAAAACTCACACACTGCACATGCCTGTCAGCTGAGCTGGCTTGTGCTGCACTCGCTCCCTGTCTGTCTGTTAGTCTGTCTGTCTTTTGTACGAACCCACAGCTTCCTGTCAGGATCGTGGGAAAGCACTTAAGAAGAAATCATCCTCTCTTGGCCTCGTTATTTTTTTTTTTTTAAAAAACCTTAATCTTTTGTACACCCATTGACATAAAGTTGGCCCTTGTGGTTATTTTCATGTCAATGAAAGAGCTATGTATCTTCCATTTGGAACATGTGTTTTTTCTCTTGATTGTCGTTTTATTTCTAATGTTTAAATGACCCCTTGTGGCGATATGTAGCTACTGCACACTTTATTTGGATTCTCGTCCGTTGATATACCACACTGTTTTGGATTGTGTCAATATATAACAAAGGAGCATTTATCTATATACACTCAGTTGCCAGTTTGTTAAGTACACCTAGCTCAAACTGATGTTTGTTTTAAGTGTTGATTCAACTTTATGATTCTTTTTGAGGCTGTATTTTGTGGTGCTGTTGAATTGTATTGCATTATACAGGTGTTCTGTTATTTAGCCTGCCCTTATGGATTTGAAAGTGGTGGACATAATAATAGAAACACATGTCACCCGTGTAAACTACAGCCTCCAAAATGACCATACAGTTGAATCAATGCCTCTCAAAAACTCAACACTATACCCTCCATGAAGATAGGATTTATTAAAGGACTGTGGTACACAGATCTGCAGTGACATATATAAAGAAACAGACTCATGCATATCAGTAATTTTGTGCGATCTGTCTTAACATATGGGATTTGATTTAAAATCTATTTTGTCTTTCACTCCACAATATAGATTCTCCGAGTGGGAGTACCACAGAATGTAGCCTACGAATTGGGTAAGTTGTCTTCCTGTGGTGTATTTAGGAAATTATATAATTATTATCATTATATATTTGTTGCCACATACACACACCTCAGACCCACACTGTGTCTTCCTCTGTGTATCACTGATTCTCACTCATTTACTTCTCCTGTCCCCCTTCCCTAAGACCGAACCCGTCCAGATCTGATCCAAGAGGACACCCAAAAGCGTTATGTTCAGGAAGTTCAGAGCCTGCAGTATAAGGAAGTGGTCAAACAGCTGGACGATTTCAGGTTAGAATCCCCATCCTGAACTTTAATCAACCGTCATTTAAATTCACAATCACAGCACTCTGCTTTGAGACTAATGATTGTCATGTGTTGAGAGACCTTATGCTCTTAGTTCTGATATTGATAGGAGTATACAGTTTGCATACTTACTAAAGAAAGTGTAAATACTATTTATATTTCGAAAAAATAAACAATATATTGTATATATATATGTGTATATATATGTGTGTGTGTGTGTGTGTGTATATATATATATATATATATATATATATATATATATATATATATATATATATATATTTTTTTTTTATTTTTTATTTTTTCTGTTTTTTTATCTACTGTGGATATGATGTGGATAATGTGAAAAACAACAGCATCAAACGATAACCAGCCCTAGAAACAAACATTGTTTGTTACTGAAATCTTAAATTATGCAGTGACTTGAAATCTCATTTCCGTAATTAAAATAAAGAAGATGACAGCATTATTTAATAAAAGGCTTAGGACAGAGGAGGCCAGAGAGAGATGACAGACTATAATAAGCTATTTTAACATCTTCAGACTAGTAACTAAGTACGGGGATGTTTAAACCACTGTCAATGTCTCATACGATCTTAATAAACCAGCTAGCCAGATGAGACAGTTCAAGTGGAAAGTAAGGGTCAGTCTGAGACTCAAACCAGAGAAGGTTGAGCAATTATACAGTTACTGAAATATCAAGGAATAGCCTAATAACTAAAAATGAAATTAATTCACGCACCACCAAAGAAAATCCAGGGAAATTCCTGGTGTAGTGAAATGTCACTCAGGAACATTTCTGCTGTATATACTGTACTCAGACCTAAAAAGAATAGGTGTTGAATTTATGGTTATTTCTGGTTTCTCAAAACTACTGGAATTTAAGCTCTTCCCTGTGAGTGTTTCTGAGGTTTAAAATGTTCAGTGAAATCAGTTAACCAGCAAGCAAGATAAAAGCTCACTTTTAATTAGTGACATAAACCACATTTTTTTTGTTTTGAATAGGGGGAAATCAGAAAACCATGGTAATAGAGCAATAATTTAAGGGTTCTTGACACACAGCCACTTTAAATGACTAATTCATGCAAGTCAATATGAAAATAAACGTGCAGAACAGAACAGAAACTTGTTTTAGATGAGTAATTTATCCTAGAGGAATCTATTTTTGCATTCCTATTTGATACATAACCATGATGCTTATGCTTATGTTAGTTTTGTTTTTTTAACCTAAACCAAATAATGTTTAATTGGGCTGCCTTGGATTTAGATGTACAGTAAAATGACCTGATGTGAGATTTTCTGTTAAAAAGCAGTGCACTCGGAACACAAAACAAACAAATGTGGACGTCATAGAGAGATAATGACAATTTGTGTATTTCATAGATTAAAAAGGTACTGTTCTTTTGGAACTGTTGATGAATAGCCATATTTTAGGCATGGCAATGCACTCTTCATATTATGATTAGGCTCACAGAATCTGGAAAACACAAATCAGTATACTGTATTAATCCTTTTTTCAATATTAATCTTGCCAAACTACTGCCTCCTTTTGCTGTCTCTTGCACAGGCAGAAGAGGATGATGGGTATGACACCTAACGAGGCTGAGCTCATTGACGTGGAGACCCACTATCCCACCGACCGTGTCCCGATCGAGATGAAGGAGAAGTCTGTAGCCGAGAACCTGCTGGAAAAGATGTCAGAGACACAGTGAGCGTTTCTCTCTTCCACTGCAACACCGAAAAGAAGCATTAAAATGAGCCTATTAGGAAGAGTTGTTGGCAGTATTATTGCCTACCTACTATAAAATAGCAATGAGGAAGGAGTTTAGATCGGATAGACAACTTACCTAGTCGAATCATCAGTACAACAAATTAGCAACTGCTTTAGAAACTATCTGGCTCTCTGATTTAAAAAGTTGTACAGGCCTGTGTACATAAACACGAGGAGAGAGGTCAACTGCGACTTCCAAGGAGCCCTTTTGTGGTAACAGAGATTTACAACTAAAGATTGCGCTTTATAGAAACCTGATAATACATTCAGCAGTTTAAATCAATTTACATTTGGCTTCAACGTTGGTCATGACCATAGCAAATAAGGTACCTTTATCTGTTCTTACTTGCGTTTTTAAAGTGTTTTAAATTTGATTTGCATTTCCAACTGGCCTCTCGCACAGCAGTCAAGGCTCATGGGTATCATATTATTTACTGCAATTTGCCACACAAAAAAAATTTTACTTATTTAGAAAATACTTGTGTCCTCTCTATTCCCTGCTGCTCTATTTTCTTTAAGCTGAGAGAATGATTGGTCTTTCAGATAAAAAAGATGGAAAAGCAGCTTTTTTCTGTTCTGTTCCCTATAAAGTTGGCACTACACTTTTATAAAGCCCTATAGAAGGTGTAGTTAGCTGTGCACATATCCAATCTAGTGCAAAGCACACAGAGACCAATCCAGCAGGAGATGGAGAAAATCAAGCTCACTAGACTAGAGAGCTGGAGAGGGAACGTGATTGGAAGAGAGCACAATAGAGTAAGAAGGAAATGAAGAGGCAGAGGAAAAGATGGAGTCAGCAGTGCCACGCTGGCAGGAAGGCTCCCATGGCATTTTGCCAACTGGAGGGAGGGGTGGTGGTGTTGGGTTTGGGGGGGGTTTACACAGCGGAAGAAGGAAGGCGAGAGAACAGGCCAGAGGGTTATCAATGCTGGATAACTCTGGACACTGTTAAAGAAGGAAAGCAAGAGATCTGGGGGAAAGTTAATCTATCCTTGACCCCGTGGCCAACTACAACGTGTTATCCTCTACAAGAAGCAAGTCAGACAGAGAGGGAGAGGAGGCCAGCGAGAGGGCAGGAGACTGACATTATAATTCAGCTTTTGACTCACTCAGTTACTATCACACAGTTGGATCTCTATCGCCAATTCACAAAAGATTCATTCATTTTCACTCTATTCATTCCTCCTGACAATCATCTCTCTATTACCCTCTATTACCCCCCCGTCCCTCCTCATTCGACCACAACACAGTGACCTCGCCCCAGCTGTTTCTCATTGGTCTTTCTGGTGATGAGAATGAGGCAACCAGACCATTTGATTGGATTATGCAGGGAAATCCCAGGGAAACCCCTCCCACGCTTTATGTTCATAGCAAAACATGAGTATCCAATTTCCACAGTCTTGCCTGTGTGTTGCATCAGACAAAAACATGGTTAAATAGACATTTCCGCTGTGCTGGATCATTTCAGACGTTGGATTCCCTTTGCAGACAGCTTACCGGAGAGACAAACCACAGTAGATAAAGTTTTAGACAGTCCGGAGAAAATAGTTTGAATTATTTACACATCTTCAAGAGCGCAAGTTGATTTTTAAACTGTTTGAGTAGACAGAGGTGCAACTTTTGATGCATCTGTTACTTTTTTGAACTTTTATTTTTTTGTGTGCAAATTTTTAGAATATGTTCAATAGCTTTTACTCTGAACACAATAACACAACAATCAGCTTTGAGTTGGATCAGGAAAAGCTTTGTCACTTCAGATTCCACCGGCCCAAAACACACTTAATAATCAGTCGAGCAAGAGAAAGGAAAAATGCTACTTAAAAGGAAGAGGTGAGCTTGATGCTGCAAGATGAGTGGGTCTGTTTTTGTAACATCACTGACACCTGTCTCTTTTCTTTCAGACCTACAGTTGTCTCGGATGAGGAAAAATGGTGAGTTTTTTTTTTTTTTAAATTTTTTTTTTTTTGTATGAAGTTTAAAAAATTAGCTTGAGCGTTCTGTTTAAGTGGGTATTTATGCACGTAAAACTGATTTGCTATTTGCCTGCTTTCTCCAAGCCTGGGTGTGGTCAACCCACAATACTTTTGCATACTGGCTCAAGTGCACCAAATACTCATTAAAATGTATTTCAGTTGAGTTTTGTATAGAAACTGTCCTTTTTACACATAGAAACCTTACGTATATATGTACAGTATCTTTTAAAGACCATGATGCATTCTTATCATTCTCATGTGTTGCGCAACACGTACAGTAAATTATTCTGTCATGCACTTCTTAGGTTTTTTATGTTTTTCTCTCAGATCCTTTGTGATTAAAGTTATGTTGCACTCCGTGTATTCAGACAGCATGCTCTGTAAAACGAAGACACTTGTGCTTTGTTGCATGCACATCCCCAGAGGCTCCTCCCTTAGTCTTTTTTTTCTGTCCCATCTCCTCTAATTTCTCTCAACTCCTCCTTTGTCTTTTTGTGTCACCTTTTTCTCTCCTCCCCACTCTTGTCAACTCCTCCTCCTCCCTTTCTGGACATCTTCAACTCTGCACCTCCCTCTTCCCACCTTCCTGCATCTGCCCATCCTCCTTTTCATCCTCACAATCTTTCCTCATTTGCACTGTCAATTCTGTGTAAGTCTCTCAGCATTACCATCAGTGACACCAGAGACTATGCAAATATACTTTATACTAAGGACAGATGCGTCTATAAGAATTGCATTACCATTCATTTAATTATATTCAAATATGATTCCTGCAAGATAAAACATAAACAACTAAGTTTTTACAAAACACAGTAGTAGATATTATTAATTAATATCTTTCTCTAACTTCTTCCATAGCCAATCCATCTTTTCAGCAGTGGCCTTCTTCATGAAGCACCTTGGAGTTAAAACCAGGGCAGTTGACAGTAAGAAGTCCAGAGGAGGCTTCTTCAGGAGACAGCTGGTAAAGGTAGGCTATCATCAACTATGTAGAAGGATAACATGCCTATCCTATTAGCAAATAAATCAGTAATCAGACAATCAATAAATAAATTCACTGCGATGTCCTCATAAAACCATTGTGGGGAAGCATTTGGGTTTCTGCAGCCCTCAGATTTGACTTGCTTTGACTTGGCTTATCTTGCTTCCTATCTGTTTTATCTTTTCAGAATAAGAAGGATGAATCCACAAAGGCCTCATCTTTTCAGATTAAAAAGGAAGAATCAACAAAAGCCAAGCCCAGAGGGGTGTTTCCTGGCATCCCCAGCTGGATTGCAGGCAACCGTATGTATCTGCTTTGTGTCTTAGCAAACATCACACATGAGCCCTATTATACTGTTATTTTTCTTGTATCTAGTATTTAATTTCTGACAATGATATTTGAAAGTATTTACAATCTCTAAATGTACACATGATATACATTTGACATGTATGTAAATATAATGACATTTAAAAGAACTATATGTAGTATATGGATGTCCATTAATGGTCTGGATATGAGAACATGTTGTCCTGCCCTTCTTTCCTGTTACAGCTGACACCAAATCTAAAACGGAGGCTGAAGGTACTAGACGTCCAGAGTTCCCGACCCCTCCTTTTTTCTGTAGAATGGTCACATCCCTACTAATCAACCCATAAGCCTCCATAAGCATGTCTGCATGTCCCAAATCAAACTGTGAGGGGATGTGGGTGGAGCATTGTGTAGTTGTTCCTGGATTTCAGGGTGGTCGTTTGAAAAATTAGTTGTACTGTATATTTTGTAATCCCCAGTTTACCTCACACGTCTCGTCCTCGGGTTGTGGGTGTTCTCTTGCCCCGAACTAACCCTCTCATTAACTACAGAGACCCTGATTGCACCATACTCATCCTGTCTGTCTGTCTGTCTGTCTGTCTGTCTGTCTCACAAAGTCTTTGTCCCTTTTTCACTGACTGAAGTGCTCTTGGGTCATGTTTTTCTGCATCAGCTTTATCTATAGCTCAGCTCTGTTAAACTTGTTGTATTCCTCCCCATCTTTAGCGGAAAAGGAGAAAGTGAATCCGGTGCGTAAGGTTCCAGCTCCCGGCAGAGGCTCCGTGACCGATCCTGCAGCCCCTTCCCTCATCAGCAACAAGTCTTGTTCCACCGGAAGCGCCTCCTCCGTGCCTGGGTTAGAGGTCAGTGATGGGTCAGACAACAACAGCAGCACTGCCAACAGCCCCGAGTCTTCACACATGGACGGTAAGCCTGCCCATCAACTACACTGTGTCATATGGAGTCTGGAGGTAATGACTTTATCAGTGTTTAATTATAATGACTTGATAATTTGATGAATAAAACACGACTACAGCCACCCAAACGACTCTGTGAGGCTGGATATAAAGTAGTCAATGGTGCTTTGAGACAAATGCTAATGTCAGCATGCTAACATGCTCACAATGACAATGCTAATGTTGATGTTTAGCAAATATAATGTTTATCATCAACACCATCTTGTTAGCATGCTTTAAATGCATCATTTAATGTGATTTTGAATAATCCGTTAATAGCAGATTTTTAAAAAATGTATTAGTTTATTAATTACTTACAGTTAAACACTGAAAAGTCTTGATTAGTCCAGTGGCACACTTACGACTCAACAATATAGCTGTTCAAACCCTTAATAAACATGATATATATTTGGGCATATAAACAGTAACAGATTGTGTGATACCAGCTTTCAAAGTGAAAATGTGCCCATTTTTTTCTTGTGCAAAAGATATAAATCTAAAAAGACTATTTCTACATTATTGTTGAAGAGATATACATTTGTTCATTTACTGGATGAAAGCACCAACTAATTATCTTTCAGCAGAAAAAAATTGCAAAACATAACCCCTCATTATTTCTTGTGCTCCCCTTTTCTAATCTTCCAGGCCTCTCTAGCAAGTGGTTAGAGCCTCCGACTCTGTCAGACGGGGGCGATGTGTCCCCTGTCGGGCTGGGAGTAGGGCTGACTATTGGGGAGCCTCTCTTACCCATGGACAATCCTACAGAGGAAAACGAGGAGAAACAAAGGTGAGGAGGGTGGAGAGATAGTAAGAAAATCAGTAGCATCCAGGGAGTGAGATTATAACTGCAGTATAGTGACTCAACAAGCGAGTATAAGAAATAACAGAGATTGTAAGCAGAATATAATTAGACTGTGTGGGAGGTGTAGAGACTGTATATATCTAATGACCAGGGGGGAAAAGGGGGAATGGATACATGTGCTCAGGCTGAGGGAGCGTGGTAAAACTCCCCCAGCAGTCTGTCCCTGCTGTGTGCAAGCTTTTGTCATGCTGCCTGTTGCTCGCTAGCTAACAGAGCCTGCAGATTTGGAAAAAAAAACCCTCATCAGGTGAACTCGGACCCAATCTCCCCTTCCAGCCCTTTGCCTTCCTCTCCCTCATGCCCTCTCTTCTTTTTTTCCTTCTCACAATGGCACGCGTGCTCTCTTCCTAATATCATTCTGTCCTATTTGTGTTCTTCTGTGTGCGTCGTGTTGTGCATCTCATAATGTTTACGTTCTGACTTGTTTTGTTTTATTGGATTCAGGTACTTGTTCGTCAGTACACTGGTAATTTCTTCTAGACTGAGACATTTGTAATTGTTATGGTTGTATTGCACTGAATGAAGATGAGGCTTTCTATGCTGCAACTTTCTACCCAGTAAACAGGTTTGGCATTTAGGTCAGACATTTTAGCTAACCTATAGAAATGGTGATATTTTGTCTAACGCTTGTCTTAAGCTTTAAAAAAAATAAATAAATAAATAAACAGTCTAGTCTCCATCAAGGTTTTATACAAAGTAATTAATCTTCACACTGTGCTGTTATATAGTTAATACTCAAAAGTGGGCACTACATTTCATTTTATATTTTAGTTTTTGTTGCTCGCCCGTGTGCTTTTCAAGGTGTCTGCGTCTATTGTGGCCAGGGCCCATCCTTTGTCCTGCTTGTCTCCACAGTGTGTGCGGTTACATGTTGTGCCAGGGGCTTTGGCATCTTATTTGGCATGCTACTCTGACAGTGGTTAGAACTAGTTTAGTATATCATGTTGGAGGGGTGTATTTGCATGTTATAGTTGCTACTGTGGCTAATAGTTGTTTAAAGGCGGGTGTGTAATGATGTGGTGTCCCGTGTTTTTACAGACGGAAGACAAGGTGGGTGTCAGCGCCTTGACAGACAGACAGACAGACATGGACATGCTTCAGGCCTCATACTCATCACACAACATACATACTAAACAAACAACACTTACATGCATACACACCTCACATTGAGCCCTGCACTTCTGATACACAACAGAAACACACTACATGGCTAAGTATGATAATCCTGCTGCGTGTGAAGCAATTGGAATAACTTTAATTATTAAGATCAGTTTTGTTTTTTGTTTTTGTGGATGTGAATGCACGCTGTGTAGATTTGGAGAACTATTGACATACATGACCAGTAAAGTTGCCTAACTGAAAACTGGTACAGACATTATGTAGAAGCAATGCATGGCTACTTTCTTAACATACTGTTGTACATTGGCTCCCAGTAACTCATAAGGAAATGTAGAAAGTGTTGGTAATCAAGTCCTACCATGTCTATAGTTTACAAAGCATACTCTATATTTTATAGTCTAACTAGTATGCATGTCATATGTCATACATATTCACTCATTTTCTCTCTTTCTCTTATCTTTTGTTGATGTGATCTTTTTCACTTTTTATTCTCCTCTCTACCCTCACAATTAACACACGTCTGTGCACACTGACTGCATTTGACTTTAATACTTTCTCTTCTACTGTCCTTCCCTTCAAAAAATGTTTTTGTTATATCCACTGCCTTTTGGTATCTCCTCTTTTCATCATGTGGCATCTCTTTGTTTCCTCCATCCATACTTTTGTTCTTGTTTTTGCCTTGTCCTTCCTGTGGCCTCTTTTCCTTTTTTTCTTATCCATCTGTCCTCTCTTGCGTTTTTTTCCCACCTTTTATCCCAATTCCTCCTTCCCTCTATTCTGTCCCTATCTTTCCACATCCCGTCCTCATCCTCTCCCACCTTCCCTCCCTACAGTAAGAAAGTGACTCGTAGCGAGAGTGCCCGCGTGGACCGGCACTCCTCACGGCGCCGTGGCTCTACCCGGGCCAAACAGTCCCGCTCTCGTAGTGATGTGGACCTCCAGCCGCCTTGTACCATGACAACAACACCTACCCCGCTCATCCCCCAGCACCTCCATCCGTAAGATGGAAAAAAAAAACTTTAAATGCCTCTCTGATTGGAGAGGTGCACAGCAGGGACAGACAGGCTGTCAAATACTGTCAGCAGTGCAGCAGTCCTGAAATAATCAGAAAGCAGTTGAACAAAATAGTTGGTAATAATGAGAATATTGATGGATCAAATCCACCTGGCTCATTCAGAACTATTAGGTAGATCACTTTGAAAGGCTATTTAAAGTAAATGATTTTTAAAGGGCAAATGTCCATTGCTTCATGTAGACACAAACCAAATGAATCAACCTGACTGACAGGTTTTATGAGTCATTATTCACTGTCCGATGGAACCGTTGACCGGTGCTGTGACCGACTGGGAGTGAGTAACAGTTACACAGCACTCTTATTTTCACTGAAACGTCAATGTTTGGTCAGTGTTGACCATTGGGTAATCGTTAGGTGCCAGCCCTTTATTAACAGTTAGTTTACTTGCTGTTAGTTGACTGTAAATCCACAACACAGTCAGTTGTACTGTATATTTTCTTGAGCAATCCTTACAATGACAGCTGCTGTCATCATGGAGGTCAAGTGGAGAGCGGCTTTGGGCTTATGGTACTGGTATAACAACAAGACCAGAAGAAGAGAACAAAATAAACACTTAAAAGTGTAGTGGTGACAATTAAAGTTAATTAATTAATATATTAATAAGCCCGTCAAATGATTGTTACAGTGCAAGAGAAAACCACCATTACTTTTATACTTTCCCATTTTAATCATAGTTTTTTCTCTGAAGCACTATAAGTTTTAGTCATCGTAAGATATTAATAGCTAGTCAGCTGGCTGATTTTGCAATACTAGCTGCTATTTATTTAAATATATTCATGTGAGGCTTTACTTGATACTGTAGCTAAGCTACAAGCCCAACAGGACATTGATACATACATAACTTATCTGCTATATACTATGGCTAGCCATTAAAACACCCTTGCATTATCTAATATTAAGACTTCCCTGGTGTGCATTTAGAAATGCAACGAGCTGTTCGCAGCTGCTGTTGTTCCACAGCCAACAACCTCCACTAGTGTGTGTGAGTGAATGTGTTAGTCACATCACTTGATAGCCACCTGGGTCATACTTGAATTACGTTGTGCAGTAGTAACCACTCTAAATCAATCACACAAAAATTCTCCATTTTCACCTTCCTTCCTTTCTTTCTCAGTTTCGAGGGACCAGTTTTACTTCCCGAAGGGCCCGGCCACTCCCCCACCAGCCCCTCCCCACAGGTGGAGGAGATGGAGCCCCGCTTCCTGGAGTTCGAGAATGACCCACTCAACTGGAGGGAGCAGGCTCCCCCTGAAGCCCTGTCCAGTCTCAGCAAGAAGGAGACCAAGAGGCAGGAGGTCATCAATGGTGAGGAGAAGAGAGATGAAGCAGCACATGATGAGAAGGAAACAGATGTGCAGATAAAATACAGTTGCAGTACAGGCAGTCCTTCTTTTGAAGATGTTTTAGCATTTCTTATACCGTGTCTACTCCCTCTCCCCTCTCAGAGTTGTTTGCAACTGAGCATGCCCATGTGCGGATGCTAAGTGTCCTTCAGATGATCTTCTCCAAGCCTTTGGAGAGAGAGGGGCTCCTGGCCTCCCCTGAGCTGGCCGCCATCTTCCCCAACCTTGATGAGATAATTGAAATGCACTGTAAGTGATGTTGCAAAGGGGCCTTTTCTGACTTGTGTTTCTATCCTCCCAGAGTCACACATGAACTGGGAAGCTAGTGCTCTCCTTCCACACAACAAGCAAACCATGATACAGTGAATCTAAATTTGTACTCTGAATGTGAAGCTGCATGTGTGTATTTGTTGCCAGTGATAAAGGTAACTGCAAATACAACCAGTCTACTTCAACAGTATATACTGTAAGTTGGTGCACAGTTCACGGATCAAGAACAATTGCATCACTCACAAAAAACGCTTGTTTACTGTCATATAAAGAAGTGCTCACTGTATTTTATATGTACATTTTGTATTTGTTTGCCTGTGAATCCAGATAACTTCTACGAGAACCTGAAGAAACTGCGTTTAGATGACAACTTCATAGTCAAATCTATCAGCACCACAGTGCTCAACAGAGTGAGTCATCATAATCGTTCTCTTTATATTGTCCAATCTCTCTTTTCTCTCCGTATGTGTGTTGTTTCTGGGAAAACTCCAACAGATACTGTACATGACAATTTTATTCAACATAACTTGCCAATAGTTGTGCAAAATCTGATTTAGTTGGTTTATCAAGTCTGAAAGCTATCTATGAAAGTAAAATATTGGCTATAACAGCTCCAGTTATATTAGTTGCTAGTCTTTACTCTGTACATTTTCCAGCTCTTTCCCCATCTGCCCATTGCTTTATTCATTTACTTTTGGCTATCACAACACAGTGTGATTTTGTGTGTGTCTGTGTGTGTCTTTGTCCATGTGTGTGTTCCAGTTTGGAGGTACAGAAGGAGAGTGGTTCCAGAAATTGACAGCCCGGTTCTGCAGTCACCAGTCATGGGCCTTGGACCAGATCAAAAGCAGGCAGAAGAAAGAGCCACGCTTCCTCTCCTTCATACTGGTATACACAGATTATTAAAGTTTTAACAGAATGACACACATGGATGCACTCACAGATGCATGAACATTTATTTATTTATTTATTTATTTATTTATTTAACAAGGAATACCTCTTGAGATGTATCATCTCATTTTCGAGAGGGTCCTCGATAGGACTGGACAGTACAAAGGACAAGACATTACACTACAACATACACATTCACTCACATACTAACCTCCCCCACCCCACACCCCTGCCCAGACATCACCAGAATGATCATTACAAAATGTATGAATAGTAATTAAGAACAAAAGATAGATGCAAGTGGTCACATAGGTGGTCATGTGTGTGTGCATGTGTGTGCTTTAATCCCAGGAGGCAGAGAGTAAGCCCCAGTGCCGCAGGCTGCAGCTCAAGGACATTATTCCCATAGAGATGCAGAGACTGACCAAATACCCGTTGCTGCTGGAGAATATTGCCAAAAGCACAGGTGTGTGTGTGTGTGTGTGTGTGTGTGTGTGTGTGTGTGTGTGTGTGTGTGTGTGTGTGTGTGTGTGTGTGTGTGTGTGTGTGTGTGTGTGTGTGTGTGTGCCATAATTGTAAACATATTTATGAGACCATACGTTTTTACTAATTACAGGTGCCTTTAGGCTAATTATTAAGATGTCAAAAGTCCTCTATCACATTATATTTTATATCACAATATCCACTTTCTGTATATTGTGATATTTTATTTGGAAATTCTATAAGTTAATATATATGTTATTTCTGCAAATTAAATACTTGATGAATACATGTCTGATGTTTATGTAGATTTTGAAGCTGATACATGGGCTTGTATTTTTCATGACAGCCATTTGATGATCTGTTTGTGTACATGTTGAAATTATTAGTAAATTACATATTTTCGGTCAGAATGCAGAGGATTATTATGCCAATGTTGTGTACCTCGTGCCAATCTGCATCAAAGCACAGGGTAAACGTGGACTAATTTAAGCACACCAGCAAAACATTTAAACAATGCATTATTGTCCGTCCCATATTTTTTGGAACGCTCATGATTCCTTGCTTTTGTTTGGCCTCTGCTGTGAAAGCTGTATTTTTCTCAACTCTGAGTTTTCTGTCTCTCCACAGAGAACCCGATAGAGAAGGACAGGATCCAGCAGAGCGCAGAGTGCTGCAGAAAAATCCTCAACCATGTCAATGAGGAGGTCAAAGGGATGGAGAACCTATTGGTAAGAAACACACAATCCATCACTCAACACACTGCTATGTAGTGATTGAGCACCAATTGGACTCTTGTAATTTCATTTTAAGACCTCTGAGGGTCTCTGCTTGTTAGACTACTCCTTCCTCTGTGCTGTCTGTCCTCTGTCTAACACTAACCTTTCTCTCTGTTCCCAGACTCTGAAGGACTACCAGCGAAGACTGGACACATCAGGGCTCAAAACCAGTAATGAGCTTTATACTGAATATAAAGTAAGGTTCTTTTACCAACGTTTTGATCTGTTGTACTTTACAGATTTAAGTTTCTTTGATGTTTTAAGTTTTCTTTTTGCTCATTATTTTCCCACTGTCTTTTGTAGAACATTGACCTGACTCAGAAAAAGATGCTTTATGAAGGCTCTGTGACCTGGAGAGTCACAAAAGAGAAGGCAATTGGTAAATACGTTTGTGTGCACATATAATGCTGCAGAAACAAGAACAAACATTATACACACATTTAAAAATTTGCTTATTTGTTATTAATTTAAATTTACAAAACCTACAATGGTTTATTTTGAGATATTGAAAAAATTAGGATCAGATATTTCTGTTTTCATTTCCCTTTTTCAAGTTCAAAGTTTGCTATAAAAGGAAACCCAGCTGCAGTGTCAGTCATTTTTTTTTAGATCACATTGGCTTTCCCCTTGACTTCCTTTTTTAAATATCCAGTTCAATAACCTAACCTCAATTAACAATCAGCTTTACCCCATATAAACCATATGTGGATTTGAAAATTGATGGTCCTTATCTTTTCTCCTTCTCCTTCCTGTCTCTCAGAGGTGCAGTGTGTGTTGCTTGTGGACCTGCTGGTGCTCCTACAGAGGCAGGACGACAAGATGGTCCTCAAATGCCAGAGCAAGAGTAACATCGCTGTGCAGGATAGGCAGATGCTGAGCCCCATCATCAAGCTGGACTCCGTCTTCCTACGTGAGGTGGCCACAGGTTAGCCGCACACAACAGTACAGTAGTTTCACAGACAAATACGGTCACTTCCATTGTCAGATCAATAGCATTCAACCTTCCAATTGCTGTTTTTTTCTTATTCTGTCAGATCGCAAGGCCTTTTATGTGATATTTACCTGGGACAGCGGTGCTCAGATTTATGAACTGGTGGCTCAGTCTGTTGGGGAGAGGAAAATGTAAGTCTTAGAGAGAAATAAACAGATTAACCATGTTTGTTTCAGAAGGTAAATCATAGCATGAATTGTAATCTGACTTGCACTGTGTGTGTGTGTGTTTACAGCTGGACTGATGTCATAAAGTCAGCAGTGGATGATCTGAAGAAGAGTGGAGCACCCATGAGGTTGACACTGCCTCCTGGAAGTGGAGGACCTCCTTTCAGTCCCTCCACGTATGTGTGTGTGTGTGTGTGTGTGTGTGTGTGTGTGTGTGTGTGTGTGTGTGTCTGTGTGTGTTTACACGTTTGTTGAAAGAGCAAGACATACTCATCGCCTGCCAAAGTTCACCCATCTTAAAATATCTAATTTCTTCTGTCATTTTTTCTCTGTCAGACTGACTGCCCCTTTGAGCCCAACTGAGAATGGGGGTTTGAAAAGCAGCAGTGGTGAGACTTTATGTGCTGAACACTCAATAAAAAGTACAAATTTGTTATTGTTACACATTTCTGAAAGCTGGAGCCAAAGTTAAGCATTGTGTGTCTGTCCGTAGATCGAGAGAAGGACAGCAAGTGGACGGATGACAAGTCTTCAGACCCCATACACAGGCTGATTGATTTCCTGTCAGACAAAGGCTTCGACTTGATAGGCCACTCCAACAGCGATCAGGAGAAGGTGGCCAACAGTGCTTTGGATGAAGGTGAATGAGGGTGCTTCTATAGATGTTTGTTTATGTAACTGTCTTTCCTTTCTTTCATAGTAGCTTGCCTGTCCTAATAAATGTGTCTCCTGTGTTAGTCATGTTGCTGAAAAGGCTGTTGGTCGGCAGCATCAGTCTATCAGTAGACTCGCAGCCTGATGAAGAAAATGGAGAGGAGCAATCAGAGAGGCCCAGTCAAGAAATGGATAGCTGTCAGTCAACAGGTAGGCGTTTGTGTTTTTTAAAGGCATAGGTTGACATTTTGTATTCACTTTCTTGCAAGTAAGTAAAAATTGCAAGTTGCTGTGTTACGGGGGTAGTATGCCAGACTTTTTGTTGGCCTTGAGCAGGGACTTCCTGAAATCATTGGTGTGAAGTTAAAATACCAGGCACTGCTTACAAACAAGAAGTGTCATTTTTCCTCTTTGTTTTTTGGACTGATAAAACAAGCAAGATATAATGTGTTAATTAGATATAATGTATTAATTAGTGACCTTCCGAGGTGCTGGTAGGCACTTTGGATGGAACCAGGCTAGCTGTTACCGCCTGTTTCTGTCTGGTTTTAGTCTTTATGTTAAGCTAAACTAACTGCCTGCTGGCTTTAGCTTCATATTCAACTTATAGATATGAGACTGGTATCAATCTTCTCATCAATCCTAATGAGCACATGTATTTCCCAAAACATCAAACTATTACTTTAAACATCATGTTCAAATGTCCAAATATTGTTTGGCTTTATAATTTCTTCGATGTTTCATGAGTAGAAAAGTATGCTGTTTTTTTCCCCCTCTCTTCATTATAAACAAAAAACAAAGGACGTTACACTGTGACCAGGAAACTTCACAATCCAAGGTTTTACTAGTGTTTAGTGAATTAACTACAATTAAAAACAAAACTGAGGGATGACCCATCTAAATTGAGTCTTTCCCTCCACAGAAGAAAGCCAGGACACAGACAGGGGAGTGGAGGAGGAGAGCAATAACTCTTGTGAAAAAGAAGGTGTGGGGACGAAGGGAGAGGAGGAGAGGAGCATCAGTGCGCCCCTGGTGATGTCCCAGGAGAGGATGGAGGAAGTGTGCAGGAGGCTCCGCAGTCTGGAGGAACAACTAAAGAGACTACAGGTGAGGAGAGAGAGAGAGAGAGAGAGAGAGAGAGAGAGAGAGAGAGAGAGAGAGAGAGAGAGAGAGAGAGAGAGAGAGAGAGAGAGAGAGAGAGAGAGAGAGAGAGAGAGAGAGAGAGAGAGAGAGAGAGAGAGAGAGAGGTATGACAGGGGCAGATAAAGATGAGAGCCATAACAAAAGGTGGGAGCCGACTAGAAAGAGACATCTAGGATTTCACTGAGGATAACTTAAGTAAGGAGTGAGCTGTGGTATACTTTGGACAAATGGGGCCAAAATGGCACAAAAGAGAAACTAGAGAATAGAAAACCATTTAACCACTGCTGTTATTGCTTGGCTGAAAATTGCCTTGTGAAATTGGACTCTGAAAATGGCTATTATGTCCAGTGCTTGCAATGGGATGTGTCAGAGAAGCAGCGAGGGAGACGAAGAGGATGTTAGGAGGAGGAGGTGTGTGTGTGTGTGTGTGTGTGTGTGTGTGTGTGTGTGTGTGTGTGTGTGTGTGTGTGTGTGTGTGTGTGTGTGTGTGTGTGTGTGTGTGTGTGTGTGTGTGTGTGTGTGTGTGTGTGTGTGTGGATGCAAGTGTCTGTCCTCAGTTCCTATGGTGATATTGATTTTGTGTGCGGCAGACTGTAGAAGAGGAGCACCACAAGCTGCAGGAGGCCCTTTCCAAATTCTCACTGGAGGGGGGTAACTTCCATTGAGACACCATCATGCCACCTGCTGGCCACTAGGTGAGAACGCTGAACTATTTAAAGTATATTATATATATTTAAAGTGATGCTCAAGTATAATTTTAATAGAAGTATTGGATTAAGTATCATCAATTATTATCAAGGGCATAGGTTTTATGAAGTGGAGAGACACCAGATACTTTTCAACAACAAACCGTGATTGTGTACCATTTCCTGCATCAATCCTGCAAAAGCATCATATTATAAAATTGGTTATCATGCCTTCCATAATAATGATATTATAACAATAAACTTTATTTCTAATGCCCTTTTCAAATCAGAGTTACAGAGTGTTTTACATGGTAAAATCAAGTTACTTTAAATTAGATCAAATCTAGACCACTAAAAGTACATAGAATGAAATGGAATACAAACGGAATAAATAAAAGGTATTAGAATTAAAATGCAAAACAAACAATAATAAATAATAATTGTAATGCTATGTACATTTCTGTATTATTAATGCGCAGTAAGTCAGGTTTACTAGACTTGGTCTCTTTTAGCGTCTTTTTAAAAGAATATCCCCAGAAATAGGATTTTGAAAAGTGCCTATCCCATTCCCAGTGGAAGCAATGCTCATCATCAAGCTCATTAACTTAACATGTTATCTCACATTCAAACTTTCTCTCGTCTTTTCTTCTGTTTAGATTTTTACTGGTGCTGGTTTTTGGAGTGCAAGAGTGACTTTCAGAGGCTTCCCTGGAAATTCTTAAACCCTCATAAGTCATGCCTGGACCCTTTGCTGCGCTAGGGGGCTTTATGCACAGTGCAGTGGTTCAGTGACGGAACATGAGAGGGTGTGTACATGTGTATGTGTGTCTGTTTGTGTGCATGCTTGGTAGAGAGGTATATAAAGAAAAAAAAAAGAAAACAGGACATCCTACTTTTGAGTGGGAGGTTGTTTTTTCAGATGCGCCAAAAAAAATGAAGCAATAATTTGCTGTGAGAGAGATGCTGCCTAACAAAATGTCGTGATTGCGATCTGCTGTAACACACATATGCACACCAGAAACATGCACGCTAGAAAATAACGTACATTATTCCAATACTAGATGTGCAGTAAAGGAGAAATCCAATGTTTTCCAACCAGGTTGGCTATAAGCATGTGGAAGCCTAAAGGGGGCAATGTAGCATTTGAAGATGTATTGAAATACTACTGCTGATATATAGTGTTATTTCTAGTCTATGCCAAAGTACCACAGAGATGCACTTTTTATCAAACCAAGTTTAACCATCATTGTTTTTGTAAAATGTATTTACTCTATTCAGTACAGTTTTTAAACAGTTGGGCTTCATGTAGGTAGCCCTGATTATTGAAAAGATTGAATGCAAGAAAGTGTGTGTGTATGTGTGTTACAAAGTTTTTAATTAAGGATGTGCTTGTTTGGCGGGTTTTTACTGTTAGTACTTCACATAGAAACATTTTATAAATAGTGGCACTATAGATAATCATGCTGTTAATAATGGAGACTTGTTTGTATTTACCGCTTTTATTTATTCCTCTGAGTTCTGTTTGTTGTTGGGTCAGTGAGTTGCATTGCCTGAGTGAAACTGTTACAGCACTGGGCCAAAAAAAAAGAGAGCAATGTGTTTGAGAAAAGAAAGAAACATTTGAAGGCAAACCTAGAATGTGTAATGAAGATCAAGGTAGAGAGTGAAGAAGGGAGTAGGGATGGGGAGTGAGTTTAGAAGTCACTTTGGTTAATTTGAAGCTAGCTTGAACCAGATGGTCATGAGATGATGTGTAGAAAACACAAGATTTGGATTTGCTCTCACTGTACTAGAGAAAAACACACACATATACAGCTACACACACTGAAGGCCCAGCGCTACAGCAGTGTTCACAAAGGTCGTTTAGTGCCAGCCTCATTTCTACAGTGTCCCCTTTCCCCCAGATTCATAGCTCCTGATCCAAAACATGGACTTAAGATGGGGTTACAAATTGTATTGTATGACGTTAGATTCACATGTTATTAGCAAAAGGTTCTATTCTTCTCTGATAGCAATATTTGTATCAAAACTGAGCTTGTGTCTTTGTATTTCATTCAGCAGTTGATTGTAATTATAATTATGATGATATAATTTCTAGTAGTGGCATAACTGTGGCCGTGCACACAGGACCAAAGACATAACAAAGCACCGTTAGATCCTCACAGAAGCTGTAATTCTCTTAATGACTTGCTTCACCTGTGTAGCAGCATGTGTCACTTGAGGTAATGTAATGTTGATGCCGGAGTGATCACTCAGCCTGCAGCTGCTTTCCCTCTACCCAAACACCAACATGTTGCAACTTAAGTGAAGGGATTTTAAAAGCACATAGAAGAAGGAAGTATTGGTTGTCATTAAAAAATACGTAGATACCAAGATGAAGAATGTTAGACTGCCCTAGCTTTATGACCAAACCCAAACAGAATCTGTGATTTCTTGCATAGACTTCAGTGACTTTTGTCACATCTAGGTGTCAAAAAGGTCTGTTTGGGTCAGTAAGTGTGCGTAAAAGCCAGTGTAACTGCCAAAAGCTGTACTGTTCTGACCTGGATAGTGCACGGTTATTGAACACATGGGACCAGCTCCAGCAACAAAGAAAAAGGACAAGGCAACAAGACAGTGAGGATACAAAGGAAACATTGAAGGTTTTGAGAAAGGAAAACTGCATTCTCAGTCCAGCGTCGCTCCTACCGGCACTGTGATCATGATCACTTCCTGATATGCATTCTCACCGTTGTTGCCACAACAACATACGCCCTCTGAACCTCAGTGGGATCTTGTGCAAATGTTGCCATTAGTCACAACATGCTGTAAGTTTGTGTTTGAACATTACTGCCATCTCTCCCCATGTTTTCCTCATGTAAAATGTACATATTAGCTTTTTTTTTTTAAGAGAAAGCATAAATTAGCCCCCCTCATTTTGATTATTAAGCTTATTAGCTACAATACATACACCTCTTGAAAATACCCTCACTTGTGATAGCATGATCACCTTTTCCTACCGCACAGTTTTACCGTATATTTCATTTGATTTACTTAAACGGGTCAGGGGAGGTTTTGTTACTGTTTTTGTTTAGTTTTTCAAACAAGCTTTTGTAATTATGTACTATGCATTTGGCCATAACGGTGAGAGAGACGGGACTTGTCTGTAACTTGTCTACGCATGAATGAATTGAACAAATATGCAAATATTGTAACCACAACATGTGTTTTTGGCGTGCACATTAAAGCGCAACCCCCCTCTGCACTGTGGCTATCCAGCTTAATGATGGGATACATTTCAACAGATCATCTTAACCAGGGATTTTATTTTAACTGTCAAACTGCCGTGGTCAGCAGGTGAAACCCAATTAACACCAGCTTACAGCAACGTCTTCACTCACTGGCTGAACGACTGCTACAGGCACTTCTCGCTCTCCCTCCTCCAGATGCTTTTCCTCATGCATTCTATATACAAACACCTAGATGTATAGAAAATGGATTTATAGAGTGGTGCCTTGTTCCAACGATCAAGTTGTTTTCTTCTTAAAGGGCTCTTAAGTCTACAAACAATCACTGTTTTGTTTGCGCTGTCTATCACGGAGGAGTGTAAAATTGACCTCAGAGTGAGAGACGATGACAAATGACTAATGATTAAGAGATCATCCCAGGAACAGTTTTTGTGTTCACCTCCATTAGAGCAATAGGTTTTGAGCCCTCCACCAACTCAGCCAGTGCCCTGTATATAAAAGACACTGCTTCTTGTGATACAGGCATCTGCCTTCATGTCTATATATAAACAATGAATATGCAAGAACTATACTGTGTATTTGGGTTTTGATTTTTTTTATCGTGTAAGAGGCTCTTTAATGATGTATACTTAGGAAGACATTTGTGGTACGTTCTGTTTTTTTTAATTCTTTTTTTAATAAATTGGGGAAATAAATTCCTGTTTTGTCATTTTATATTGTTATGAGCTAATACTTATGTTAGAATAAAGTAAATTTGGGGTTCAAGGCTAGTTTTGTTTCACTTTATAACCACAGGGTTTTGAGATGGATTGTACGAGGATCATGTTGATTTCATAAACCATATCCTGTCTCTGTATATTCCTTTTAAAATATACAGTGTATGTACATAAAAGGGAATTGTTGGCCTGCATCATAGTATTCTTTTTGAAGAAATTAAACATATAATCTATTTTCTAAATGCATGCAGATATAGCTTTTATGCAAATGTGGGACAGTCCAAATTCATTCAAGCGTAAATCCTGACTGAGAAAAAGAAAAACACCAGTGCGTTAGTACAATAGCAGTGAAGACTGGGATCAGTGTTGTATAAAGACTGATCTGCATTATTTCAGAACGATTTTTAATCTCTTGACCAAACATTTGTTAACGCAATGGGGACAGTCACAAACATTCTCCTCTGCAGCTTTGTCGGTGAGTCGGATCAATTTATTTTAAGACACAATATTGATTGAAATACTCAAAGAGAATATATTCAATAGTTTATATATGTCTAGATGCAATTATCTTTTGGGTTTTGTGGAACCTTTGTGCTAGTATACTCTAAGTAGCCTATATGTATGTACTCTATATAACTTTTCACATTTAGCTTTTTTGCGTTCTGCTTCAATGAACCACATCTCCTGTCAAAACAGATGGCTGTGCTATCCTGTTGTTCTTTTAGTTTTGGTTATTTTTTGCTGTACATTTACAATTTATTTTTGTTATTCAGCTTTTAAGACCTTAACATGTCCATTGTTAATACATGTTATGCTAATATGTTAAATGCAATCATAATACATGATTTGACAAATGTTGGATTAAAAAAAATGTTGATCATTAAAAAAATGAAAAAATATATAACAAATGCACAAAACAACATAACTACTACTTCCTCCACAGTGGGTATTGCTCAGAATGAGATGACTTTAGAGCCGGACAGGCCCTTTTTGAGGATACAGGTCTCCCAGAGAGCTGTCTTGGAGTGCTGCTACCGTGCCAGTGTATCAGTGAATATAACTTGGCTCAAACACCCTTCCAACAAAACCCTGCATCCACATGCTGTGGCTTCAGACCATGAGGCTAAATACCTCAATACAAACCTATTCTGTGGCAACCTAAACTTCAATGCAGTCCAGCTGAATGACTCTGGACTGTACCAGTGTTTGCTGAACAACCGCCTCTTCTCACATGGCACCTACCTGCAGGTCTACAGTGAGTATTCATGTGTGTGATGGACTGAGATGGAGTCAGGCGAGCTCTAAGCACAGCTAACACCTCATAAGCCATAAATCCTGTTAACGTTAGTCTATCCAAGAGCTGTGTGAGTGGCAGCATCCTGGCATATTGCAGTTTGGTTAATCTATACATCATCAGCATGGTCTCATTACCAGTCTGCTGCCCAGTCATTTACTTTAAATAGCACCAAGATTAAATCAAGTTGCAGTCAAGCTAATGGCATTTGTCACACTGAAATGCCATTTTGCATCATAATCTCATTAGAAACAGGTGGCAGATGCGGAAATGTAAAACAACCATCTCCTCTGGGGATTATGCACATTAGTTCATGAGAAGCGTTAACAAAAGCATCAATTGTTTATTCATTTATTACATACGCCTATATCAGACTGCTATTTATACTAAATAGTACAGTTATATAACAAAGCAATCAATCTCATAATAGATTGATAAAAAGTAATTATGTTAAGTAAATATTAGGTTACCCTGATTAACCTGACCTCGGCTTCTTTTAAGTGTGCACTCTCACTGCAAAAACATGCAAACACTTGTTGAGTTTGTTTCACCTCTGAACCCTGTCTGTATGCCTAGAACCAATGGAGAAGACAATAAACCTCAGCGAAAGCACCAAAAACAAGATCCTGACAGCTGAGGGAGTCTTACTGCTACTGTGTGTGCTTGTGCCTTCTGTCACCCTTCTCTTCCAGGTCAGAAATCACTTTATTATGACTGACTGCACATTACCATACATTGATCTGTCAACGCCCCCTTGACTCATAGCATTGATGTTGCAGCAATTTACAAAAATGTCTTAAAATGGCATATCATTCATGTCAACACACTAGAAGTTATTGCAATCTGTAAGACAATTGTGCTTTGACTCCACAGCTATACGTTTCTCAAATGGATATTTTTTTTATAATGTTTATTGCCTTTCCTCCATGAGAAGTTGCACCATTTCACAGCTTTACCAACGTCTGCTTCCCCCTCACAGTCAAAGAGACTAAATGAACTGGAGAAAAAGAAAGCAATGAAGGAAGAGGAAAACATATATCAGGTAAATGAGTCACATCCTCTCTGAGTCAAACATGTCATGGCAGGCTTGTGAGAAATAGCCTACTCGTCCAAGTCACGTTGCTGAAAACAGGAACAAAAAAAGATATGAATGGACGTTATCTTGTACTAATCAATTTAACATGAACATGTTTCAATGATTTTTTCCATCTCCCTTACCTCCTACCCCAGGGGCTAAATCTGGACGATTGTTGTTCCACATATGATCAGATTGAACGCTCCCAGGCACATGGCCCATACCAGGATGTGGGTAACATTAAAGAGGAGGAGGAGCAGATTCAGCTGGAGAAACCCTGAAGCAAAGGGGAAGATAGAGAAAGGGAGAGTGTTGAGTCTATTTTGAAAGATTAACTGTGCGATATCTGAATTCAAGGACATTCTTCAACACGCATATTTGGAATTTTGTACATAGCCTGCAGTTACAGTTTTAGCGTCTGATAACATATTGTTTAATCAGCTTGTTTAATTTCAGATGCAACATTCATTTTTGAACTTGGAAACAGCAGTTGATAAAACAGCCTCACAAGGGTCCACTCAGTTAGGGCCATAGCAATTCAACTGATCTCGACAGACCTCCACTGCTCTGCTCCTCCGCGTAAGGAAGTCAAACACCATTCATCTAAACTCACTGTCCACACAAAGATGACACTGGTTTACATTTGGCAAAGTATCCCTTTAACAGAGGACACACCCTCTGTAGCTGTAGCCCTGCACACTTGTGTGATGCAATCAAAAGCTCCAGAACAGCTTTTGAGTGGACCTATTGGTGGGATTGTTTTGTTATCAGCTTTTTTAACGTTCATTTAAAAATATATGAATTTCCTGCATTTTACTGAATGGCTTTATGATGTGTGACTATGTATCTGCTTTTTGCCATTTCTGTGAGTACTCAACGAATAAAAAAAAAATCCAACAAGTTCTTCTATATATTGTCTACAATAATAATGCCCCTGCTGAATGTACAATGGGCTCACTTTTCTTTTGACAAGTTGTACAACCAAGCCAACGGGGTGAATAATTGTTGATTTCCGAGCCTCGTGATTGGCTACTGGACTGCGGCACAGTCATTCATTGGCTTTCACAGGCCTCGGCGCTTGCATGCAGGTATGTAGGCGAGATGTGAGAGGCGGTGCGTAAACAGAGTGGGTGAAGATGGCGTCGAACAAGAAGAGTGGTGGGAGTAGCAGATTGGAGAAAGGTGTCAATGGAAGACGCTTGTCCAAACACAAAGAGGGTCCAGTAGGTGAGTTTTTCTGTGACCGTCCCGACTTCGTCACAGCCCCCCTGTCGCTTTCCCCCTTCATTAGGTCCCCCTTTTTGACGCTCCCCGCCGTCACCTCCCGCTAGCGTTCCGTTAGCACCATATACATTAGCTGGCCTTGGGTAGCCGAAATGAAGAACTAGGATTATAGCTGCTGTCTCTGTCTCAGCTGCTAAAGTCCTGTAATTGTTGTATGAAATCAAAACGCGTCGGCAGGCAGTGGCATTGATGGAATCTGTGTGTAGACTGTTTAAAAGCGTTACTGAAAAAAGTGCCCGGCTGTCAACCTCCTTCGCTGGCATGTCCACAGTTAACCATACAGTTAACGAGCATCCCCCATATAGCTACAGAAGCGCTGTACAGTTAGCTTAGGTGTAGCAGTGGTAGTAATGTCATCGCTTTAGAATCCTTTAACTACAATTATATGGCTCCATGCTGCACTTATGTTCACCTTTCACGTTCTGTGCCCCTAGTTTCAGCTGCTGACACTGACAGGACCCACCCGAACAGGTACTCCAAACATAAACAAGAGAGAAGGGGATGGAGTGTTAGTGTAACTGAATTAACCTCCCGAGTGTGGTAACGTCACACCGAAGTACATAAATCGATTACACGAATTGATCTGGTCACTGGGGAAGCTGTCTTTGCCTGTGTGATATGAGAGCAGCTTATGATGTGTAGGCGGCTTAAAAAGTGCTCATATTATGCTATTTGGCTTTTTCCTTTATAGTGTTATATATCTTTTTTGTGCATGTTCTAGCTGTACAAAGTGAAAAAGCCCAAAGGGACTTACCATCTCCAACAGAAAACACTATTCACAAACTGCTCCAAACAGCTCTATTGTAGCCCACCCTTTTCTTCTGTGACGAACATGCGTCACTTTGTAACATACGTTATATTAGGTTCGTTCGAGATGAACTGTGCCTCCCCTGTAAAGTGGACGAGAGCAGGCGGCTGCTGCCGGGGGCGGTGACAAAAATCCGCTGTTAAGTCGGGCAGTTTCCAGGAAGTGCCAGAAACACTGGTCCGATTTAATAAAATGTTATCAGAGCCATATATCAGCTTGTCAAAATGCTCTACATGCGATCTGTTGCTGATGTTAATTAACAACACATTAGCTGTTAGCGTGCCACACCCTCAAACTCTGCTTCTGATTAGCTAGCAGTGCTTACGTAGGTACTGCGCATGTGCGACTCCCAATGAAGATGGAACAGAAGTGGGATGCCTCACTCAGTAGCTAAAACAGAGAGCTCACACAGGGTGAAAAGAGGAGCTGCAGCAATGTGCAATACAACAAAAATATGATTCTTTTTGAAAATTTAAACCATGTAAACCTATTCTGGTACAACCTCTTATTACAATTATGAACCTGAAAATGAGCATAATATGAGCACTTTAAGGCTTTAGAAAATCTAGCTGTCACGGGAGACTTTGGACAATCGCAGGTCATTTCAGAGAGTGTTCCTATTGGCTGTTCTGCTCATGCCCATGCACAGGAAGAGGTCTCACTCTACTTCAAATCCTAGTGTTTTTTGCATTCTACCTACTGCAGCTTTAAAATGCATTGCATTATACAACTGAAGGGAAGCCCGATGCATCCCCTTTGGAGGGGGTGTGGAGGCTTATTGTTTCTAGTTTCCTGTTGTTCAGTTTGGCCTTATGTGTTTGAAGGTGCTCTGTCTGGGAGAAGGGTCAAAGCCTCCTAAACACGACACTACAGAGCCCCTGCTGTTGACCCTTCCTCTTGCATGTGGACTGCTCAAAGTTTGCTATTTTTAAAGCTTGCTTCCTGTAGACAGAGCATTTTGTATAAGTATCAGATATCTGGCAGAGTCCAAAAGACTGACCAGATACCATATCTTGTAGAAGGAAAAAAACAAACGGCCTAAAGGTGGAATTTTACCTTTACCACTGTCTGGTCTCATCAAATGATTGTTGAGACTTTTTTTACTTGCATAGATAGACGAGGACACTGTATTGTGACGGTGAGTTCCACTTCATGGATCAGTCACTGTGTTTTCATATCCTTGGGCTTATCCATACTTTACATTTACCACATCTTGAATGTGTCTGTTTAGATTTGATAAAGAGAAACTCAAGAGAGCCATGAGTTAGAAACGGCCTAGACTAGACCAGCACAGTTAATCATACTGACATTAAGAAATAGCTCAACATTAAACTAGCCCTTTAGAGTAGCTTGGAAGTTGTGCCAGCATGCACAATACCAGGACCCTAAAACTGAAGGAATTCAACCATCATTATTTTTTAAATGTATGCATTTCCTATTGTGACATGTCTAAATGTCTTCCATGCAATAAGCCTATATAGCCTAAGCAAAAGCAGTATGATAAGAGAAACAAGTGTGTATTTTGTTTATTTGTCTCAGTGTTCTGGGTGTGTTTGTGGATCTCTGTATTTCTGTGACCGGGTAAGGGGTCATGTCTCAGTACTTTGAGTTATGGGACTGTCATCTGTGATATCAGCCAAGAAGTCTAAACTAAGTGCATATTTCCCCCTGGAATAGATTCTTTGAATTACATCTTATTCCTCTATTTTTGGTGTGCACATGTTGTCCATGTTCTGCATTCATTGCCAAACATTCATATTTCTTCATCAGTGGGCACATAAAGCACATTTCTGCTGCATACACAAATGACAAATATGTTTAAAGATGCTACATAAACATTGTTCAAGACACAGAAGTCTACCACAGGTGCCACCAAAAGCTAGTAGTAGCCTACCTATTTAAATATTATTATAGGTTGCAGGCAGGCTTCAAAATTAGCACCATACACCAGCCAAATGCGTCTGGTAGATTTGCTTCACTCACCAGCCAAAAAAAAGCTAGCCATTTGGCTGGTGGACGAAGAAGTTCATTTTGGTTTCAATTTTGGTTGCAGGTGTGGGGCTCGTACCTATGTGGGTTCGATGGAATAATGTTAACATAGGGATTAGCGAGGAAATGATTAGTTGATTAATCAGTTGATTGTCACAATTTTCCGTTTCTAATGATTGTCTAATAACGCTGTGCTCTTTTTTCATTTAATGTATTTATTTATAAGGACAAGGCACATTAATTAACACTACTGTAATGTGCCAGTGTTGGCCAGCTGGCTAATTTTCAACTATAGTTCTTTAGCGAGATGTTTTGAGACTAGAGCAACAGGAAACAGCAAGACAGCTGTATGTGAGGACATTCTTCCTTTTCTTTGTTTGTCATTTATACACCTTTTTTAGTTTTTTGACTGTTCATGCAAAATAAGTAATTATAAGACATATGGTGTGCTCTGGTAAATAGTGCACTCATTTTTTTTTTTTTCTTTTTTTAAGATTATTGTTTTTGGGGCTTTTTTCCCTTTATTTCAGAGTGACTGTGGATAGACAGGAAAGGTGGGAGAGAGATGGGGCATGACACGCAGGAAAGGGCCGCAGGTCGGATTCAAACCCGGGCCACTGCAAAGGCCTGAGCCTATATGGGGCGCACGCTCTTACTGGGTGAGCTAGAGGTTGCCCCCAAAATGATAATTTTTAATGAATAAATTCATTGGTAATTATTGATTTTGCTGCAGTTTGTTTGCATTTGATTTGTGACATTATTTAATATCAAACGAAGCACTGAAGATGCAATACACACACACACATATGTATGTCTTTATGGTTTTATGTGTACACATATAGGCCTATGTCCGTCTTTATGAAGCACTTAGGTGCAACACCTGTTTGCTTCTAAAGTGCTATATAAATGAAATGAACTTGAAACTTAAAATGAAAAAGCCACATTTGAACAATTGTATGATCTCATGGTTGTGTCTTTGCCAATGTCTCTCTGTACGTGATCTGCCAATTAGGTTGAAGGTCACAGGGAGTTGCAAGCTGAACAACCAATGGCAAAATAGTCCACTGTCACAAGGAGAAAATTAACTGGGACGGGGTTGTCTGTAGCTTCCCTACCCCTTTTTAAAAGAGGCATGGGAGGGACAAGAAAGAGACAACACATTGCTTCTGAGTAGAATTGGTTGTGACAGTCTGACATACAGAGGTTGACAGAAGAAGAGCTACATCGTAAATACAAGGGAGTGACAGACGGTGAGAGTGAGAACAAAAGCAGTTGGAAAACTCTATCTCCTTCCTCTCTTTTCTTTCATTCTCTTTGTTTTTTTCCATGCTCTCAACGCTATCGTGGAAGAGAGGAGACAGACAAGGACAGAGCCTTGAACTCAGACATTGGTAAACACTTTTTACTTTTTTCTCTTCCAGCTTTTCAATAGTTAGCCCATAGCATATATATGCAAAAGCAGCCTGTGGGAAATTTTATACAAACACTCAATTCACACTGTATGTGGGCCCCGCAGGAGTCATTATATGTCTGTAATGTCAGGGGTGTAGGTTGTTGTACATTACTTATTAATGGCCACTGTCATCCATCTTTAATGTTAAGAAACCAGGTGCAATTCAATGGTTGTAGTGGGATTACAGTGACCACTTTTGTCAGTAACACAGTAAGGGATGATGCTGAAACATATTGCTTTGTGCTGACCTAGAAAGACGTAGATATGTGGAGCATTTGCTGATGCAGAAAAGGGCGATGTGATATTGCAAGCAGGTGAGTCATGTATTTGTGTAGTGAGTGACAGCTACATTGTTTTTCTGTTTGGGGCATTAATCTTGTCAAACAGAGGTGAAGTCTTCACTGGGTCATGGCATGTTTGAACTTGATTGCACTGCTTCACATAACTGTGTTCATTTGCATTGTATTTGCTTATCATATACTCCCTGTAGTTAGACAGGGGTGTAATGTCCGCTCGCTTTATTGTCATTAAGCGCGTTTTAGAACAGTTTATGCTAATCCAGGGGTTCATAAAGTTTCCGCCTAGCTAACTCTATCAACATAAGGACTGTTGGCTTGCCCAGCTAAGAGAGTTGTACCACCAGCTCTACTTAAGCAATGAAATTTAATTTTGGCTGCTTGCCCAAACTGGTTTGACTACTATAGCTGGTCCTGCAGCATGGCATTTGGGTGACTGCTTGACCAAATTGTGTCATTGTGTTCCCTAAGGCCGCACTGCTGCTTGTGTTTATGCAGACAGATGAATGTTTATTTATAGATGTTCTTTGTGTGTGTCTCTTAGTGTTTCCAGTTTTATGCTGACAAAATGAGTAACTGTTTCCTGTGTTGTCAGCTTCAGAACATTTACAAGTAGTACGTAATCTACTAGTTCTTGATCAATACCGGAGATTGAGCAATAATCCCAGGATTGTGTGTTTGTCCTTGCTGAATTGTTTTGACATGATGTATGCAAGTACTGTACGCTTCCTTCATTGATCTTCATGATGGATTTGTAGGATTGATGTTTGCATAATATATTGGCAAAAAAAAAAAATCCAATTTACTAATGTTTTGTGCCTCCTCAATCTTTCTCTCCTGCTACAACTCTGCAGTATTTCAGACTCGAGTAAAGATAACATCCACCCCAAAATGTAATTCACATTTTCTTAATCCTGTACAGCTCCGTTTTGCTTGGACGCCTCTCTAAGATGAACAAACTATAGTGATGTTGTTATGTAGAGTCAATACATGGCCTAAAGCTCTTCCAGAGACAGTGAATAAGGGAACCACTACTGTAGATGTAGTGACAGAACCAATTAGGATATAACTGGGATAGAGGGGAATTTGCTCATTTACAGCTGTAAGATCTAAATCGCAGTAGAAGTCATTTGGATAAAAAAAACATTCTCTGAACCCAGTCCATGGTGTTAATGTTAATTGTCTGTCAAATGATCAAACTCAAAAAGTGTCACCAGAGATCTCAAATTCTGATGTTCAGAGGCATGTTAGGGAGAGAGTTGGCTATATTTCTAGATTGTAATTTAAGATAACTAGCACAATGTAAATTCTGTATTAGTGTAGAGTTCTCCTTAAAGTCACGAGACAAGTTTATTTTAGAGTGTTTCTTTCACATGGTTTAATCGGTGTGAAATAAGGCCCCAAGCTGCTTAACTAAGCTTTTGCAAGAATTTCCTGACGTTTGCGGACAACACCACCCTCATTGGACTCCTCTCTGGTGGGGAGGAGTCCGCCTACAGGTGGTAGATTGACCATCTGGTGACATGCTGCAGTCAGAACAACCTGGAGCTAAACGCTCTGAAGACAGTGAAGATGGTTGTGGATTTCCGGAAAGAATGCAGCCCCACCCGCCCCGATCACCATGGGTGACGCGTTAGTCAACAATGGAGTCCTTGCACTTCCTGGGTTCCATTATCTTTCAGGACATTAGCTCCCTCATCAAAAATCACAACCGATAATGTACCTTCTGCGGCAGTTGAAGAAGTTCAACCTGGGCCACACCAACAACGTTGACTGACACTCTGACAGTCATTACAAATTACATTAACACACGTCCTGGACTATTATCCCTGAATTACTAGATTGGACCAGATTATTTTTGCATACCCTGCACAAAACCGTACGGCCTTTAAACTGTTATATTGTACATATTTATTATAGACTTTTACGTATTTGTATTGTAATATTTCCATTTTATATTTATGTTCTTAACTGTTGCAGTAGTTTGCCCTATTGTTTATTACATTTTCATATGCAATCCGCTGCAGTGCTGCTCTCTCTCATTTGGCTCTGAAGATTTCTTTCAGTCCGTCTCTATACCCTAGGGCCAAGGAATGCCTCTTAAAACCAAAAGGACATTGCAGTTTGCAGATGATTACAACAATTTGGCTTGTGACAGAAATAGAAACGGGGAACATAAATAAGTGGATATGGCACATAACTACATATTTCTGCATTGTCATTGGTTTCTGTTAATGTTAAAGGTGGGTATATTCAGATGAGACTTGTTTTCCATTTTTAGCATAATCTAAACCAGTAGCAGAGTGCTAAATGCTGAAGTGGACATTTTTCAGTTTTGCTAACTTCAAATCATTTGAAAGAAATCTTTGTGATATGGTTTAATTGATTTATCCATGGCTAAACCTTTAACTGTGACACATTGGCATCCAATATGGAATAATGTCCATATAGAAGATCATCTTACCTTGTAGCTTATGGTTAAAAAAAAGCCCTCCCTGAGGAGTTAAAAGTAATGACGAGACAGAAAAATGAGAAGATGGGCAACTGCTGAAGACATTTTTCATGCAATATGCGTGTCCTAGAAGTCATATGGCTGATAAATGTCTCTTCTTGGATGCTGAGGGATAATTCCTCCCAGCAAACTGAAATTGCCTCCCCTATTACTCTTCCTGAATGGCATGGAATAGCAGAATAATTGTGCGATAAGGTCTCCATTATTTCTGTGACCCTCAAAACAATATTTCACTTTTGTAGAATCTGTTCACTTTTTAGCACGCATAGGCAATCTTTGCTCCACATCCCAAGATGTTGCTGTGGGGATCTATGAAGAAACCACTGTGCTGTTTTTACTTTCTTTCTTTATTTATTTATTATTTATTTATTTTTCTGTATTGCTTTATTGTACTGGCCTCAGTTGAAGTTATAAAAGCAAACGTTTGTGGGTGGGTGTGTGCTAATTCCAAGGGTGGCTGATGTCATTTGGGATGTTCAAGAGGTATGAATAGTTTAACTAAGCAGACTGATCTCATGAAGTGGCGTATGTATGACACGCCAATTTGTATGCCATTATTGGTGTGTTATCAAGACGCATTCTCTCTTTTTAGCATATTTATCAACGCCGTTTGGCCTCCATTGACTCAGACTGTTCTCATGAAGTGGCGTATGTATGACACCAATTTGTATGCCATTGGCTTTAGGAAAGTGGCGAGTATGTTTATGCGAAGTCATGATGTCATGTTGCACTAAGGATGATTTAACACAGCAGTATTTATTCAAGAGTTTTGAACCGATCATTATCTCTCGTTCATTCTTCAGTCCTGCAAGGTAATTGGTTAAAACTAGGGCTGTCAGCATTAATGCGTTAATCGCGATGCGATTAAGGGCCGAGCATAACGCATTCATTTTATTTTTAATCGCATGCCACCATTTATTAATTTATTTTTACACTTCGCTCGGCTTCACGTCGTGCCTAACGGGCTACTATTTTGACCCTTTGCCGCACCTTTACTTATCATCAAACTGCCATACTTCCTCGTAACTAGGGATTTTTTTTTTTTAGTGCCGATGCCGTTTTATTTTTTCATCCGCCTTAGCCGATGACCGATACGGACTGTCGATTTTCTTGAGCCGATATTTGGAACAGATGCAGATTGCTTTTGCTCCCTCAACATCATAAAAATGTAAACTGTGCCACACTGGATTTGTTTTCGGAATCTGCTCTGCCATTTCTTTAAAAATAATAAACAAAAACACAGATCAGTGTCACTTCTGCAATCCTCTTACATTCATATCACCCAAATTATGTGTGCAATGTGCATCATTTGGATGGGTGCACTGCATATGGTTAACTGCAAGGGTAAAAGGCTTTCATCAACATCTACAACACAGACTTGATGATGCATTGCTTGCTGTCCTTTGTCAGCACATTTAAATAATTTAAGAAAACCATAAACCTGAAAAGTAGCCATTGAAATAAAGTGCTTGATTTGTAATTTAAGACTGCGGGGAGGGGCAGTGCATGGTCTGCACGTGAACTGCAGCGTCTCTAACAACACAGAGCTGCCTGTGTACGCCTGTCTGTAAATAATGGTGGGAATAAACTATCGGTCTGTCACTACTCGTAACAACTCCTGCTGCTGCATGCATGATGGAGAAAGCAGCAACACAATTCTGAATGGCGCTTTTTATTTTCCAAAACTCCCGGACGGCTTGTAGACAAGTCGAAAGCTATATGCACATTGTGTAAAGCCGAATTAAAATATCACCAAAGCACGGCAGCTGCCTTTGTCGGAATTAAACAACACAGACGGTGCGTTCACTTACAACAGGCAGCCTCGTGGTGCATTCACAGTAATTGTAAAATACCCTTCTCCCATCTGGTGGTTGTTTTTTTTCTTTCAAGAGAAATTTACTGGTGAAATAAGTTATTGTTCTAAGTTATAGTTATTACATTATTATTAAATCTTTAATTTTGACCATGGTCTTAGCAATAAACAAGTCGCCGACTGTTGTTTACTACTGTTCTTTTTTACTTTATTGAAAAGTACCGGTTCAGGCACCGTTTAGGCACCAGCACCGTTTTAAAAGTATTGCTTTAGCACCAGTATCGGAAAACACCCAAACGATACCAAAGACCTACTGGTAAGGATAGGGGTTTTTAGGTTAGGTACTTGGAGGAATTGTGCAACAATGACAGATTCATACATTTTTCATTTTTCGTTTTACAGTTTAGATAGATAGTCTTTATTGTTTCATAGGGATAATCATTTCCACACATCTTCCTCTTCTTTCCATAGCACAGCACCACATATAGAACACATAAAACGTATAACACATATACAAAAACATCACATTAAGACACCCATAGACATATAAAATGTGCGAACTTTGCAAGGCAACTGAGATTGTGGTTGTAGTATTATAGTTTGTTCAGCATTGTGATAGCGGTGGGGACAAAACCTTTTTTGAAATAGGCTTTAGTCCAGTTCAGTGCTCGGTATCTGCAGCCGGATGGAAGTAGTATAAAGAATGGATTCAGCGGATGGTCTGTGTCAGCTGCTATGGTACATGCAAGGTGTTTGACGGCTGTGTCATTCATGTGTGATTTGTTTACAGTAAATAAAAAAATAAACAAATACAAATCTTAAAGTCAAGTTCATAAAGTAACTTTCCTTGCATTCATTTGATTCCCAATCAAGATACACTGGTAAGAATTGCTTTCCATTGTTAATATGTACTTAAAAACAGTTCTGAAATGAAAAATTATAGAATTTTAATCATGTGATAAAACATGCAATTAATCACAATTAACTATAGAAATTCAGCGATTAATCGCGATTAAAAAAAAAAAAAATTTATTGTTTGACAGCCCTAGTTAAAACCCATCCATGACAAAGACCTTATTTTCCGCTTCTCCCCTAAAGTTCTCACTTTCACATCTATTCGAGAAGCACTGCTGTCTCCGATCCTTTTGTTTTTTTCTGTGTCCACCAGTCCTTCTCCTCTTTCCTCTGTCTCTGAGCGTGCCAGTCACACTATACAGTAAGTACCAGCTAGTTCCCAGGCTTAGGTGTTGTGGAAACCGATGTCTCGGGTGACTTGTCAGAAGAGCTCAGTCCAACAGTAGGAATCCAACCGGGACATAGCACTAGATCTTTGTTATGCTGCATTAGGACAAGGGTATGGGCACACTTGATAAACAGACTCAGCTGTGTGTTGTCAGCTGTATACCTCCCTTTGGGACTCTTATGTGAGTGTGTTTATGTGTTTTTGCCAGTGTATGACTAATCTTTGTTTTTCCCCAGCAGCATGACGTTAGCAAAGGGCCTCTGCCTTCTCCTCCTTTTCCGTGCATGTCTGCCTAGATCTCGGTGGATTTTGGCTGCTTAGCCCGGCTTTACATCATTTAATTTCAAGGCTTGCTTAACCCGTTTCAATCAATGAGCTTCTATACGACAAGCTATGCAAGATTAGTTAATAGGAGTAAGAGAACATTATGTAGGATATCTCCAATTATATCCCACCTTGTGCAGTGTCTACATGCTAATATCAAGTGTGGGTGTGGTTCAGAATAGGGATCGGGCTGCTTTTTTTATTTTTTTATTTTTTTTATGCTTGCAGGACCAGATACCAGCTGACAATCAAGTTTAACAAATACAGAAAAAAAAGATCTTTTAATTCTACAAATTAAGTATGCATGGGAGTCAGCAAGGTGGCATAATTGATAGCGAGATCAGTGGGTGTTATTGGCATACAAGTCAGTAATCTGCCGAAAAGAGAAATTTCCACACTACAATACATAAAGAATGACATGAATTATTATTAGAAAATATGATTATGCACATGCAACCTTCCCTACATACAATGGATTTCTGTTTCGGTTTCAACCTTTGTCTTGCTTCTCTATCTCACTGCTCTTAGTGATGGACACCAAGGCAGTGTTTGCGGCCCTGTACAACGTGTGCGAAGAGAATGCCACCTTCTTCTCAGGAGGAGCTAAGGGTTCACAGGGTGATGCGGCACGGCGGCTGGTGGATACCATGAAGCTGATCAAGGAGCATGCTCGCAGCCTGGAGCCCGTTATCTCCGGCTTCGCTGCAGTTTACCATCATTATGACTTTGACCCACACATACCTGCCAATGGCTATCGCTCACTGGTCAAGGTAAGCTGTGGGATGTTTTGTGTGCACGAGTCAAGCATTGGATTGCATTGAAAATAATAAGCCTCATAACGCAATACATTCGTATCAATATTCTCTCCACACTGTGAGAAAGTGCTCACCAGCCCCTGTTTACCTTGATATCACTTTGTTTCAAGGTCAGTCCATTTGTTTTACAGATTGATTTTATGTTGCGAGTCAGGTTAGATAAATTCCTCCAGCTGCAGAATATCTTCCCCTACTGTACCCACTGTACTCTTCTGCAGTTATTGATGAAACATCGTGACCTTCAGTGGCTGCAACCTACCACAACTGAACGAGTCTAGCATAGCAGCAAATGAATGCTGCTTTGTTTTCTTGCCTTTCCATTTCCACATTTATAATCCTTCTCATTCCCACAGTGCTACTCAGACTAATCTGTAAGACCCTTGTGAAGCAGTAAGCTTTTCACATGCTCACATTCACGCATGCTATCATACATTGTTTTGTTTTTTTCTTCCTTCAAACTCAACAACCTAATCTTAATTACAGTTTAAGCAGACCCAGAAGACATGGCTCTTTAATGATTGCACAATTAAAAACTATGATTTGCTTTGTTATAAGTCAAAATGCTATGGATCAATTTTTAAGAAAATTATTATCTCATTATCTCAAGAAAACGTATCATTACATATAATTTTGTAACAAGTCGGTCCTTTTTATTAACAAATAAAATACTTTACATAATGTGCTTGTAATTCAACTTAAATGAACTTGCTATGCTGATTTTATTTTGGTGTATGGAGCAGGTGACATGGCACAGTAGATGACACATTTTGGAATAAAAAACATTTTCCCCCAAAATTTTATTTACACATTCTTCATCATTTTCTAGGTAGTGCGCTGTTGCCTTCTCCACATCATCCAGAAGGGGCGCTACATCACCGCCAACCGCCGCAGCATCTTTTTTCGAGTAGCACACAACGCGGGGGAGATGGAGGCCTACTGCAACGCTCTGTGCCAGCTGCGCGCTCTGCTCTACCTGGCTCAACGCATGCTACATGACAACAGCTATGGCAACCTTTTTTTCCAGGATGAAAGTGGTCTCAGTGAGAGCTTTGTCCGCGAATACTCATCCATGCACAAGGGGTGCTTCTATGGCCGTTGCCTTGGCTTTCAGGTGAGATGAGCTGCATGGCACAGGGATAGGTAGTGGGAATTGTGAAGAATGGGGAGGCTTAGCAGTGCCTCATGCTTGATGGTTCAGAACTGGGGTTTTAGGTGAAGCAAAAGTAGAAGAAAGGCAGGGAATTTAAAAACCTTAACGTGCATAAAGAACAACAATAAAATATCTTACAACAATGCAGAGAAAATGTAATGAAAAGCAACCTCAAACCCACCATTTCTCACTTGACACATACTGTACAGACAAGCAACTGGATGTACTTACATCCACAGTTCTGGCAGAGATACTTTACTCTTATGTTACTGTCCATATTAGATTATGTAGCTCAAAAAAAAAAAAAAAAAAAAAAAAAAATATATATATATATATATATATATATATATATATATAAAATATTAGGGCGTTTCATGTACAGAATAAAGCTCGCTACACAAGTCTCCCATAGCCTGTCAATCAAAATGGTATTCTGTTTTAAAAAAGAAGTGACCTGTTGATGTTAGAGAACAAAAACTGTGTCAGGGGCTAGTTTGTCACCAGACTAAAGGAACTGACCCTGAAAAGAGAGCAAGAGCTGTCAGAAGTGCGATATGTAAAAGCCAGGAAACAAATACAGAGATACAAAGGACTCCTGCTGCCCAAACCTGCAGGTAAAATGAAGTGAGTAATAGATTTGGATGAACAGAGGGAAGGCTTATCTTTACAGACATTGGCCCTCATTTATGAAAAGTGCGTACGACCTAAAACAGGCGTACGACGGGCGTACGCCGATTCCTACGCAAAGCTCGGCATTTATCAATTTGGACGTGATCGTAGGCTGCGATCAAATCTCACGTCTGGTCTGAACTCTTGTACGCAAGTTTCTGAGTCAGCGTGGCCTTGCAGTGCAGCATATAATCAGTTTAACAGGAGAAGGAGAAGTCATCAGTTGATCACTTATCAGCAATGGCAGATCTGGCTCTTTTAGAAGACCTCTATGAGCCGGTACAATAGTGCACATGTACGCACACGTGCCACGGTGGAGCGCTCCATCGGATTGTTTAAGAGCAGATGGCTCGCATCAGTGGGGGACCCTATACACGGCAGAAAAAGTCTGCAACATTGTTTTAGCCTGTGGGGTTCTGCACAACATCTCGCAGGGAAACTGGGTGCCATAAATGTAGCGATGGAGCCAGAGGACCCGATGCCCAGAGAGCAGTGTCCAGAACAGCCACCAACTGAAGGAGACAGGATATTATTATTCCTCGCTTTTAAAAGGTAGCCTATAGTGTTATGTTTGGCAATGATATCCATAGGCTACAGGAAACATGACGATGCACAACATTTTTATTTATTATTCAGGTTTTCATTTATATGTCGTGAACGATTTATTTCTGCCATTGACCGAGTTATTTCGGCTTATTTTCCCAGCCCCTCTGCTGTCAGGAGACAGGGTCGAGGTGGTGGTCCAGCACTGGGGGCGGAGGACACGCGCTCTCCCTCAGCTGTTGCCTCGTTCTGACTTATGAAAGAAAACACGAGTAAAATAAAAGACACTGCATAAACTCCGCTACCGTGTGTTTATTTAAATATAGGTACACCATGTAGGCCTAAGAGATTGCAATAAGCCTGTATATTACTATTAGGACTATAGAAAATGCGTCAAGGATGTATAAATTAAATAGGCTAAACTTCAGCTGGAGTCCGATTTACTACGGCAACACTGTTGACCGCATCAGTGATCTCTTTCCATTCCGCATTCTTTCTACAGCCTTTAATAACCGGTTCCAGGCTGCCAAAAAGTACACACGTTAGTGCAAATGAACCCGAGATATCAGGGTTTCAATCTCCACCTCTGAAAAGTGCCGCTTCTCAGCCGGATTACGTCTTGCAATGTCGTAAATTGTAGGGGCGAGGCCTCAAAACCGAGAATATATTGGGGCATGATATTTAAATTACGATCGTTTCCAGCCGCTGCATTTATCAATGTACGACCATTCTTACGCTCTGATTGGTGTGATACGAACGTTTCATAAATCACACGTGAAGCCTCTCGTAAGATGATTTCTGCGCTCATATCTGCGCTGGTTTCTACGTTAGGTTGATAAATGAGGGCCAATGTCTCTGTTCTTAGTTGATTTTAATGAGAGAGGCTGAACCCTCAGCGGAAAGAGGTCAAAATTTGAAACCTTGGTAGTACTGTCTGCATTAATTTATAATGTTTCAGACTTCTGATATTCAGATATCCCATCATCTATGTTTCACTTTCTCTGGTCGAATGACAGCAGTTTCTTTTAATTGTAGTCCATTTCTTGTTTTTAAATGCACCATGGATAATAATTTAAATCCTGTCTCTGTTTTTGTCTATCCCTCCAGTTCAGTCCAGGCATTCGGCCCTGTCTCCAGACCATCGCTATTGGCCTTGTGGCCTTTGGAGAAAACTACAAACGCCATCAGTCAGGAATAGGTCAGCATCATCTCGTCTACCAGCTGTACCCTCTCATCATCCAGTCACTTAATTCTCATTCATAGATCGTACTCAACCACACGCCGCCTCTTCTACTACATTGCTCCTTGACCCCTGACAGTGTACCTTTTGATGTTGTGTGCTTGGATTGTAGATGCTCTTTCATCCTTTGGAATCTCAAGGGCTAACTGGTGTGCTTCTTCTATATTTCAAAATGTTTTGAACATGCACCCAGTTATGTACAGAGGCAGGAATAGAAGAACATGCACCATCATATACACATTTTTCAGCGTGCCCACGCGTTAATATTTAACATTTTAAAAAAGAATCATTTTGACTCTCATGGTTTCTTGCGCTCTGTGCTGCACCACAGTGGAGGCCGGAGGTGTTGCACCATACGGTGAGTGTACTGAAACCTTATCACCCCTTCGTCAAAGTCCTCTGTAGTGAACACATGCTATAGGCCTATATGAAGAAATTGCTTCTGTCCTCCGGCTCCTTAGCTGCATTAGCTGTGTGTCCCAAGCTGTCTAAGAGTGGAATTCCCTCCCTTTCTTTACTGCCCATCCTTGATTTCTTGCAGAACATTAAAGGCAGGGTAGAATTTGATTGCAATACCATAAAATGATTGTTTCAACATTAGCACTAGCACAGTGGACCTGGAACATCCGTGTGGCAATAAGATTATAGTGCTGTGAGTACGTCAAAGCCAATTCACTCTGAGTTTGACGACTGTTCTCGATTAGGGCCTTATCTCTGAGGTTTGCCGTGTTTTAGCACTTGATTTCCTTCTTGACCATCTGCCTTTCCTTCCATCCTTTCACTTTCCTTCTTTTGCATTATCAGCGAGTTTATTCTAAATGTTATTGTTTTATGCCCTCCTTTCTACTGTTTATCTTTCGCTGTTTTCATCCCCATTATTCTGAGCTTTTGTTATTTGTCCGCCATCACTTTTTGTTTCCATTTTCACTCCCTCCTCAACCATACACGTTCCTCTATTCTTTCCCTTTTCTTTTAACTCAAATCCCATTTCTTTTATGGTATTACTCTTTCTTTGGTGTCTCTTACCCAATATTATACCCTCCTCATTATGTCATTCTTACTCCTTGCCCCAGGTGTAGCAGCCAGCTCTTTCTTTACCTCAGGGAAGTACGCCATTGACCCAGAGTTGAGAGGGTCAGAATTTGAACGCATCACCCAGAACCTGGACGTCCATTTCTGGAAGGCATTCTGGAACATCACTGAGACCGAAGTCCTGTCGGTGAGTTGACTGGTAATGCTTCTTCTCACACACAAACACATTCCTAAGGTATCTGTAATCTACTACTACTGTTATCACCACTAACCCATGCACACAGACAAGTGTGCTGCCCTGTTTTCAATTTTAAAACTGTAACAGGAATATTTTACTCTTCTACGGTAAAATACCTTTTTATGATTATGCATTTTGGCCTATAGGCCGATAGTAATAATAGAGTGGAATTAAATTTATTCGATGGGGTTCATGATTTATTCATCCTGTTTTTCTCTCTCTCCGGTGACCTGGCTCGCTCTGTAACTTGCACTCTTCTCTTTCTCTCTGACTTTCTGTCTCAATTCTTTCTGTCCACCTCTTTCTCTTTTTTTCACCATCATCTCTCTTCCTCCAGAGTCTCGCCAGTATAACATCCACTCAAGTTAAGGTGAACCGGACTCTTTCTGTTCCCGCCGTGCCCTTTGACCTTCCCCTGGTGGCCAACCACAGAGCATCTGTAACTATAGCTCCACCATCAGCTCACATCGGCACTGCTCCAGTTCAGATGAGGCTCATCTCCTATGACTTACGTGAAGGACAGGTATTTAAATCATTATTATGTTCACACTGTAGTGGTGCATTGGAAAATGCAATAAAAACAGCTTCATAATGTCAAATTTTATGCAAAACTAGACAAGCAAAGTATTAAGTATTAGTTGTGTGACCTAGTTTATGACAGTTTTCTTCCACTTGCACTTTTTAAACCGGCTTGCATACCAGTCATACAAATTCTTAAAATATTCGAACAGTATGCATTAACATATCTGGTATTCCTCTGAGCTAGAGTAAACGACAGCTCCGACTCATCCTCATGGACTTAATCCCCTTCATTATGTCCCCCTCGCTCTATTTTTCTGTCATAGGTATCACTCTCACTTTTTCTACTCTGCCTCCCTAATTCTCTTGGGAGACTCCCTCTCTCCATCCAAGCTTGCACTTCTTTCTTTGTAGCCTAGCACTTAACCAGACATGCTATCAACAAACAATTTTAGCCATTGATCACGCTCCAACAGAACAACAGTGTCTTTTTTTTAATGTCACAAAATACAAGCCTGCATCTGCGGAAACCCTCCCTCTCAGCCAAAGCTACCCTCCCTTCTTGTTTTTGTTAATGAATGGGTATTAGTGTGTGTTCATGCAAGCCCAAAGAGGCTGGCAGCAAGCTGCTGCAGAACAGCTAGTATATCGTTCTCTCACGGGAGCCCTGTTGCTAACACTAGCAATAAAATATATTACCAATGAAAACAAGGCTTTGTTTGCAGTATACACAGTCTGTGGACAGTTATGAGAGTGATGCAAACATCAGCAGCTGTTATGTGATGTTCTATATTAGTTGTGTGTGATTTTTCTCTTCTTTTGTTCATTCGTTCCTCTTCCTCCACCTCTCTGTCTCACTCTCTCCAGGACAGTGAAGCTCTGCTGTCTCTTGCCCGCGCTGAGGGGGGCTCCATCTCTTTGTCGCTGGGGCTGAAGACCAAGCGCCTCCCCTCATCTCCCTGTCTCCTGATCCACTTCCATGGGGGAGGATTTGTGGCCCAGACCTCCAAGTCCCATGAGGTGAGATTGTAATCTTCAAATAGAGTTTTCCTTATTCCTGACCAGAAAAGCAATGTGATTTAGTTTTATTTTGCAAGAAAAACTGAATCCAAAAGACTTTTCACATGCTATATTTAATATATCATGTATTTGACCTATTTGTGATATTTATAATGGAACAGTTGGTTAAAAATGCAGGAAACAGTATATTATGTGATGTGGCGTCTACATATCCAAATGCAGAAAACCCTGCACCTCCACCTTTAGACACCTGGCTTAGATGTTGTTTTTCCAGGATTTAAGCCAGTGTTGCCACAGCAATCATCCAATTCAGCTTTGCATCCGTTCTATGGCTGTGTTTTCTTAAACTAATTGAATCTCAGCTAATTTAAGTGTAGAGTAGACGGACACTAGTTGACAGCAGAGGAGCAGAGGACTTAGCAGTCTAAATCTGATCTGCTCTGTTAGAGCCACAAAGTATTGGAACTCCGTACCAAGAGAGATAAGAGAATATAACCGCTTTGCTGGTTTTAAATTAAAGATGAAATCATGGCTGAAATCAACCCAATTATGTTCCCATCAAGCATAAACCCAAACAGCTAACCTTAATGTTGTGAAGTCCTGTTGTTGTGATGTCTTAATGTTGTGATTTTATTGTTGGTACTATTGTTGTGGTGTTTTAATGTTGTGAAATCGTATTGTTGTTGTAGTGTTGTCTTCATGTTTTGGTTTTTTGTTGTTGTTGTAGTGGGCGAGCTTTAATACTGTGAAATTTGATTGTTGTGTTAGCATTTTTATACTCCTGTGTGGCAGAGATGTTATTCTCTGTTTCCTGCCCAGGGACTACAGATGAAAATTAGCTTATAGCTAACTCTGGTACTGCTAAGGAACTGTGCATTGTCCCTGTCAAATAAATAAATAAAATAAATGTATTCCTTGGTCAATAGTGTGACATGTAATGAGCTCTTTAGATAATTATTTTGTAATTAATCCCTGAAAACTTGTGTAATATAAATAGTGACACTATGCCCTCCCTCCATGCCTTCTTTACTGGTAAGGTGCACACAAGGCTTGCTTGTCTCTTTCATGTAATCATTGCTTCTTGTCATTCACTTCATCCTCATTCCTCTTTCTTTCTCATAGTGGAGGGGCTCCTGTCTTAGAATTAATTTCTAGATCACTGTGATAGAAAAGGGGACACTAACATACTCATAAGCTTTGTGCTCATGTCTTAAACATTGAGTTGGATCTTTCTTGTCATTGCTCCATAAAGCACTTAAAGAAAGTCTTGTTTTTGTCAACCAGTTTTATTATAAGTTTACATAAGAGACAATATATGAAATGGTAGCAGGAGGAAGCATTCCACCTACTTATTTTAAAGGAACACGCCGACTTATTGGGAATTTAGCTTATTCACTGTAACCCCCAGAGTTAGATAAGTCCATACATACCCTTCTCATCTCCGTGCGTGCTGTAACACTGTCTGACGGTTCCAGCATTAGCTTAGCCCAGCACAGATCCTGCAGGTAACTGGTTCCAACTAGCCTACTGCTCCCAATTGTGACAAAAGTGACAAAATAACGCCAACATGTTCCTATTTACATGTTGTGATTTGTAGAGTCTGGCGTGTACAAAAACAACGTAACATGAGACACAGCCATCTTCTAACAGTAAACAAACCGGGAACTATATTCTCAGACAGGCTTGCTGCGAGCATATCACTCCGCCCAAGTACTATATTCTTCCGCCTGAGAATATAGTTCCCGGTTTGTTTACAGTTAGAAGACGGCTGTGTCTCATGTTACGTTGTTTTTTGTACACGCTGTGACTCTATAAATCACAACATGTAAATAGGAACATGTTGGCGTTATTTTGTCACTTAGCAGTAGGATTACTGGAACCAGTCACCTGCATGTTCTGTGCTGGCCTGATGCCGCTGGAGCCGTCAGACAGCATTACAGCACGCACGGAGATGAGAAGGGTATGTATCGACTTGTCTAACTCTGGGGGTTACTTTGAATAAGCTAAATTCCCAATAAGTCGGCGTGTTCCTTTTAACGGTTTGTGCACCTACCTGTGCTTGTCTGCCTACGTTAATCTGGTCATCTGTGACTGTGTGCGGTCGTGGCATCAAGCTGCTTATAGCAGAACAGGACTCTGTGAAATCGCCAAGGACATGGGCATCCTTGATCTACAGCTGCGTAGCAACAAGAGGATGAGGGGGAGCAATCAGAGACGCGGGTGAACAGGGCTGTCATGTTGAATTAACGGAGAACTATACAACCCCACAGAGAAAGATTACCCCAGGCACTAATGGAAGACTTGTCAGACTATCCTTTTCTCTTCTTCTTCTTCAGGGCTTGCCTTTTTATCACATCCTTCCTCTCAATTTTTGTAATATCTCACACAATCCTTTTTGTTCACTCTTTTAACATCTCTGTCCTGTCTTATTTTGTACTCACCTTCTTCCTGATATTACTAGGTGCCTCTGCTCTCTTAATCCCCAAGGCAAGGCCAAGGAAGCAAGAATAGAAAAATAAAAAGTTTATCTGAGGGCAGAGGCCTGGGTTGTCCTTTATACTTCTCATATGTCTGTCCTCTACTCCTGTATTCTCCCCTCGATCCTGTCTCGCGTGTTGTCTGGGCGAGATGGAGAGTTGGACTTCAGTGGCAGGAGCCTTTGGTCCTCTCAGTTCCCAATTATACTGAGATCACAGGAATGGATGTGTTGGCATCTGTGCATTTAGCAACTTGGACAGGGAACACACACACACAATCCCAGTAGAGGTATAAATTTGCAGATTAACTGCTCAGAGAGAGAGAGAGAGAGAGAGACTCCGCCCACTCATCTCTCGGGCCATTTGTTGTGACCCCTTAGCTTCTTTTATGCAGGCAGATGATGTCTGAGACACCTGTCCATGGACTCTGGCATATATTGACACTCACTGGCAACAATGGCTGTTGTTCACTCACACACACACACACACACACACACACACACACACACACAGTTGCTGATTTGTACAAACCCACACAGACCGAAACACACACACACTCACTTGTCAGCGGTCTCACTTTAAGATTTATTGTGACAAGTAGGGCTTTAAGACAGCACTGTTGGAGCTGCTACTTTTTTTCATACTGAATCACTGGTAGGTGAGGCAACATACAAACATACACACACTGTGCTTTTTCTGGCATTGTGAATGGAGAACTGTCACTTTCACTGCCAGCCCTGTCATAGCTTGTCAAAAAGGTGTTTGGAGAAGATAAAGACAGAGGAGACAAAGGACAAATGCTAGCTGGAAGGAATATTTTGTTTGTCAAGTTTTGATGCCTTTCTTGCATTTTAAGGTCACTGCATTGCAGCTGGGAAGTAAAGCACTTGCCTTAGGTTGGCATAAGAATAGTAAACACTTTACTTGACTGTAGCAACAAGAAAAAGAGAAACGCTAAGTATTCTGAAAGGAAGTATGCTTTGGTAGACAATCCGTGTAAATCCACACCATCCCCTTGCCTTTCTTTTTCCTTCATACACAGCAAACTAGGACATGTGGGCACCTTTTGTTATTACCGTATGAGAAGAAAGGAAATGAAGGTTACTGTAAGGACAGCTCATTCTCCCTTTGTCTAGACAGTAAGCCAGAAAGCAGACAGATGACATCAGAGGGACACATCATTTTCATAACTTTTTATCCTGCTTAATGTCCACCCCCACGCATCTCTCTCCCACTACATTTCTTTCTCTCTCTGTCACTCCACCTCTTTGTTTTATTGTGGTCGCTGTTGTTTCTCATAAATTTAACAACGTGTAATATATTCACTGTGAAAGTAAGTGTTTTTATATTCATAAATCCCTCCATTCCCATGTCTTCTGTCTTGCGCAGCCCTATCTGAAGAGCTGGTCCCAGGATCTTGGTGTCCCCATCCTGTCAGTGGACTACTCTCTGGCGCCTGAGGCCCCCTTCCCAAGGGCCCTGGAGGAGTGTTTCTACGCCTACTGCTGGGCTCTGAGAAACCACCACCTACTAGGTACACATAAATCACACAGCATTGTTTATTTTGGAGTGCTGGCTTTTTTTTAGCTCCCCTATACATTTTCTGTTTAATTACTAAAGTAGTTGGAAAAGTATATGCAGTTGAAATGCTAAATACATTAGGCAGGTAAAAGAAAGTAGGTTTATTAGACTTAATGAGCAGGCATAACAAAAGGGGTCAAACTCACTCATTTCAGAGTGAAGGTGTCCTGTGGACTGCTTCTGTAAATCCTCGCCTACATTTACTAGTTCCCTGTACCTCTCGAGAGAATTCATCACTTTGAAAGTAATCTTGCTGCAGCACGACGTCTTGCACTTTACCCTGTGTTCTGCAATATCACACAAATTGTGATGCTCGATAGTCAGGCAGACAACAAAAGACATCTGATCAATTTGGGGTACATCCGCCCGCTGAAGCACGCTGTGTCAAATTAACAGTGATCGCAGTGCAATAGGTTTGTGCTGTAGTGTACAAGAAAACAATATCACGGCCATGAGGCCGACAGCGAGACAACACCCCCTTAAAGCAGCCACATATTCAGCAGTGTTATGGTGGAGAAGAGAGATCCTGTTACTTGATTTGTGTCACACTGCTGTTTCTTGCACCACAGTGGATTTCTCTTAGATTTGTTGTGTTCCACTTTGCTATGTTTTCCTGTTGTTTTCTTTCCCTCTTTTTCTTCACCGCTATCGTCACTGTCCTATTTTTATCTCTCCAGGCTGGACCGGAGAGAAAGTGTGTCTGGCTGGTGACAGTGCGGGAGGCAACTTGTCTGTGACGACATCAATGCGAGCTGCTGCCTTTGGTGTGCGAATGCCAGATGGCATCGTGGCAATCTACCCGGCTACCCTGCTGACCGCCTACGCATCTCCCTCCCGTCTGCTAACACTTATGGATCCCCTGCTGCCGCTCAGTGTGCTCTCCAGGTGTCTCAGCGCCTACGCTGGTGTGTGTGTGTGTGTGTGTGTGTGTGTGTGTGTGTGTGTGTGTGTGTGTGTGTGTGTGTGTGTGTGTGTGTGTGTGTGTGTGTGTGTGTGTGTGTGTGTGTGTGTGTGTGTGTGTGTGTGTGTGTGTGTGTGTGTGTGTGTGTGTGTGTGTGTGTGAAAAAGAAAATCTGGTCTGGATTTTTCATTTATCTGGTTGAGTTGAGAATTAAGTTTACATCTATTGTCCTCCATTTTATTGCATGTCTCTGCTGCTCCACATTATACATATATTCTTAACATAATGGGCTTCACTATTGTTGATGCCAGACTCGTTTGACAAAAACAGTATTTTTCCCTCGCAGAACACAGGAGTTTCTGGTCCATCGATACCTCGATTGGTTTGTTTGTGTTATTGTGTGACTTTGGTGAATTCAAACTAACCCTTCAAAACACCAAAGTATGGATAAGTACCTCATTCAACCCCACTTCAATGGTGTGTTTTCTTTTGCAGTGCTGGAATAGTTATTTTCATAATCAATTAAGATATTCTATTCCATTTGATTAAATACTTTTATTTATTTTTTTAAAGCCCAAAGTGCTGTCTTCAAATTACTGAGTCTGACCACCAGCTAAAATACTAAAAAGCTAAATTTAAATAGATTTTGTGTCAATGCAACTAATGTCTGTTTTAGGACAGTAATAACAATCTTAATCATAAAACTGAAAATGTTGCTCTCATCTTGGATTTCACTGTTGTCTGAATTCCTTATGTAGTATACAATGTGTATAATATAAGAAATTGTAATCATAAACCTTTATGGATTTTATTCTAGCCGTATTGTATCGTGTCTGAAATAATTCAACTTATTAGGGTATAGATTGTTTTTCATGTGTTGTCAATAATGCATATAAAAAGCAGGAGAACTCTTACAAGTCTTTTGATAAATTGTTGTCTTTACAAGAAAAGGACTGTAATTGGCAACATATTCCAAAATTCTGACCGAGATATTGTTTATCCTGTGTCACCTTTCAGTAACTGAACTAAAACATTAATCATTTTCTACTTACTCCTACACTCACCACGTGTTGCTATCTGTAATACAAATTGCTATGTTGCAGTATTGAACCAACAACTGTCAACAACTTTCTACTTAACTCACTATTATGCCTTTCCTGTTATTTCTTTCCCATCCTTTCTGTTGTTACTCATTCATGCTTATTCAAGAATAACAAAACCACTTTTTATCTCTCTTGTACATCTATCTTTCCCTACTAAGCCTTCCTCCCTGTCTCCTCCAGGAGCTGACCCGCAAACAGAGACACAGATAGAGAAGGCGAGCACGATGAGCCTGGTGAGGAGAGACACAGCTCTGCTGCTCAGAGATTTCCGACAGGGAGCCTCCAACTGGATCCACTCTCTGCTGGATTCCAACAGAGCCTCAGCCTCCCCCAGTACAGCTGCAGAGGTGCCACCAGGAGACACTGGTATACCACCGATTTATGACTGTGTGTATGGGTGTGTTTGTGCATTCAGGTGGGAACATTAGATGAGATGTGGGTGGCTTAAATGTGTTTTTGCATGGCAGCTACTGTTTTTAAAGTTATCTTGTGTCTTTGATCACATCTATCTGCTGAAAGTAGGGTGTGTGTCTGTGTGTGTCTGTCATTTTCAGCATCTTCATTAGGCCAATTGTGAGTGCAACAAAATCAACTGCCCCAAAGTTCATTTTCACCCTATATGGAGGAGCTTATTGACATGAATCTCCTTTATTCAGCATTCAGCTAACCAATTATTGCTTTATCCTACCTTGTTAGGTAACACTCCTGTAGCCCATTCATATCAATTCACCTCTTTGGAGCAGCAGGGCTTTGACAGTAATTGTTAATTGTAGCCACCGTAAATCTGGTGGCGAATCGTAATTTCCCTGGTGTCTCCTTAGTTAGGTGACACCCCCACAGCTGCAAGCCCAAACAAATGAGAATGTCATTGGTGGGTGTACATTATTAAAAGGCCATCATGGTGCTGAGATGGTTAATTATTAAAGAGATGGGAGATCGGTGGCGCTTTGTGAAGAGACCAGCCATGACGACTCTTACAGCTGTGTTTTGACGGCTTGGGGCAGGTGGATGATATCACCGTGACCGCACTATTTGAATTTCCTCCACCCACTTATCTATTCTTCCTGATACATCCCAATTTGCATTTTATGCTTTTAGCTGTTGGCTGTCAACCAGAGGACATATGATAAGTGGAAACGGTAGAATAAATAAAAGTGATTGTGTACTACTATGTGTGTATTTTTTCCTGTCCTCTGGCTGCTATTGACCCCAAGTCTTTATACTTTACACATCATATAATTAAGCTTAGCGTTAGTTCATGCAGGACACGGAAGTCATACGCCCGCTGATTGAATTATCATTCCTATCAGACACACACCAATCACAGCTATTCTCACATCAAGGCGGCCCTTTTAAATGTGACTCCCTCCTCCCTGCTACGCTGATGCTGCTTCACTCATTGCTGCGGCTAGTTCAGAGTCCTAACATGACTCAAAGTTTAAAAATGGTTTTCAATGTCTTTCTTTTGGCTCACTCTTTTTTTTTTTTTTTACCCAGGGGGGTTTCTGCATGGTGCTCCCTGTTTCAGCTTAGCATGCTGCTTGACTGGTCCAGGGAGCATTATCAAGAGCAGAGCCATCAGCGCCAAGCATAACTGTATTTCCATTTGTTGCAATGAGTGGTTAAATCTGTGACGAGAGTGTTCCTGACTGAACTGCACTTGGTGTGGTTAATACGTTTTTTTAATTTTTTATTTATTTTTTTTTTTTTTTACTTATTTTTGTATTGTTAGTTTCTCTTGTTTGTCTCAAACATTTAGTTTTGTTTTGCCAAATGTCTCAATTATCACTATATTTCCCCTTCTCTCCATCTTGTTTCTTAGACACAGTGAGGAAGAGCATTTCAGAGGCGACCATCTCTTCTCGTCACGCAGACCCCCCTGTAGCCTCCGAGACCTCAGAGTTCCCCTCCAGGAATCTATCTGTTAAGAGCCAGACTTGCCAGGACTTGGGATCCCACAACAATTCCACTTCTTACAGTGCACCGTTGTTCAATGAGTGCACTGTACGTCACACTTGAACATGTTTACATTGAGATTGGCATGCTCTCAGTTGATGCTCTTATCCAGAAGAAGTTAACAGCATTAAATGGCTAAGGGCTATACTTAAAAGAACACTCGGCTGTTAGTGGGGATTGTTGTGGGAATTTAACCTGTTATGATGGGAAGGTCTGTATTTGATGATAATTATTGCACCATTGCAGTGAAGAGAAATCACACCAGCCTCCAACCTATGATCAGGTTATCTTTGCTTTCAGACAGCTTGCAATAAAACTATTTAGCCTATAGCTATAGCCTTTTTAAGAGGCTCAACAGTTTATCAACGTTGAGATATTTTGGCCCGCTATCGTACAATGTTGTATACCCTGCAGTGATGTGCATGTTTCATCTCGATGAACTCAGCTGAGATTATGTCACCCATGCCTAATGAACAGATTTGGCTTTAAAATGCTGACTGAATATCAAAACGTTTTGGTTGTGCGGGTACCAGTTAGGTATTGCAGATTATCCTCGCATGTATTTTCACACAGGCAGAATAGATTAGTGGCTGGCTTGGGAAAAATAGCAAGCAGTGTTGACGCAAGATTTTAAATATGCTTTTTCTCCTTGAAATGGGGATTGTTCAGCCAAGACTCTCAGGCATCGAGCCAAGGTTTAGAAGATCTTCACAAGGACAAAGTGCCGTGTGTGTATTTGTAATCAAGTTTGCTGTCTAATAGTTTATGCCTTTCTTCTTATTTCCTCGACATTACCTTCCCCCATCAACTCTGTGCTGTCTAACCTCTCCTGAATTATTTCTCATCTCTTTTTTTATTTATTTATTTTTTTTTATGTAGCCAGAAGATGTGAATTTCTTCCTCTCCAAGGATGCAGATCCTGCTGCGTCCAGCGACCTGTCCTCAGTGGCCTTACCACCCCCTGCTGTAGAGGAGGGATTAGAGCTGGAGCACCCTGTGGAGTTCCCCTTGGGATTTGAGCCACTGCGCTCAGAGAAGCCATCTAAGATGAGGTTGCACAGCTCTCCAGTGTTCAAGGATCCGTTCTGCTCTCCTCTGCTGGCTCCTGATAGCATGCTGAAAGGGCTGCCACCTGTACACATAGTGGTAAGAAGAAGCAACAGTGTGAATGATTGACAGGATAATGGTAGGTAAATGGGAAAGGAGGGCAATTATACAGTTAAATACACATAGGTCAAAGGTTGCTCACTCAAATCAAGTGTCAAGCTGTCAATTAGTACATTAAAGGGCTTTTGAGTCCCTTGCAACTGTCTACATTTGGTTGCATGTATGATCCTCTATGAGAAAGCTGATCATTCATACGCTATGTTTCTTCAACAAGTTTTCAACTTAGCGGATATGATGTTGTTAGAGCTTGCAGGAGCAGACCAGGATGAGGATTGTATGTTTATGATGGTGAAGAAGACAAGGGAGGAGCAAAGAGAAGGTTGAGGAGGTAAAACTATGCAAAAATGTTAAGAGCTAAATTACAGAGGACTGTACAATGCTTACATCAGAGTGAGACGGAGTGTGATGGGAGAGATGGGGAGGTTGACGCCTGTTCTCTCATGTGAGAAGGGTGTTAAAATGAAGAAATTGCTGCTGATTTTTAAGCGGCTAGAGTGAGTCAGCGAGAATGTAAAGAAAGCGGGGACAAAAGAGACTGGGATGCTTGGCTTCCTTTTCTTCATCCCTTAATTAAGATTCTTGACATGTCTGAAGGGAATCCTAATTTGCTTTTCACCACCCCTTTCCCTCCCTCTTGCTGCTTTTCTCTCCCCCCTCTCAGGCTTGTGCATTAGACCCCATGCTGGATGACTCTGTGATGTTTGCCAAGCGTTTGAGGAACATAAACCAGCCTGTCACTCTGTGCGTGGTGGACGACCTCCCCCATGGCTTCCTCAGCCTATCGCAGCTCTGCAGTGACACGAAGGAGGCAGCCAACGTCTGCGTGGAGAGAATTCGCGCCGTCTTCACCCAGAAGGACACACCACCAGAGCCACGCAAGCACCGCAAGCTGGAAAGGACCGATAGGGGTGTATCGGCGTCTACTGGGGAAGATGGTTCTCTCTTCGTAGGCCCCATAGAGAGAGGGGAGCTAGCTGTCAGGAGAGGGACTACAATTGCTGATGGGGAGGGCTTAGTTGCTGTGGCAGCCCAGAACTACACTGATGCTGTTGGTATTGGGCCTTAAATAAGGTTAGATAAAAAAGCAGTTTGCCCGAGGAGTGAAGGGACAAAGAGTAAATGAAAGTCAGACAAATTTAGGCAGTGCAATGCCTAAAAGGGAGAGAGAAAGCAACCTAAAAAACAGGAAGGGGGAATAGGTGTGTGTGTGTGTGTGTGTGTGTGTGTGTGTGTGTGTGTGTGTGTGTGTGTGTGGGGGGGGGGTAGTCTAGGTGATTGCCCAGTTTTTGAGAGACAAAAAAATAGGAGGAGCACTGAAATACAACTTCCTCTGCTTTACAATCACTTGCATCACTTGCCCGTGCGCCATCATGTACCGAGGCAAAGCTGGCAGTCAAAATGAACAAACCCACAAAAGACTGTTTTAGAATAAAATGGTAATTTACCAGATACTTAGATCAAAGACTAGCACTCACCCACACATGCAGCACACGTACTTAACAGAGTTGCCATTCGGTAGCGGAGGCTCGGACATAAAGCAGCGCAGTAGATACTTAAGACGAGGCCTGAATGGGTTATTCATCTAGGCTAAGGCAGTCATTTTAGGCACTAATCAGATAGTGGTAGGCACACTATATGCTCAGTATAGAGTCATCCCCATCAAAATGTCCACTTGTACTTTAGGAAGCCACTCTAAATCACACTTAAGAACTCCACATTGTGTTATCTATTACGCCAGTTTGGCAGTCAATACAGCTCACTTTGTGGATAGTAACTGTGTTGACTCTCTCTCAAATAGAATTACAACACTTAAAGAGAACAGACTGAAAGACTCTAAACTGGATGAATTGATGTACTTGAGATAATGTTGCAGTTTTTAATCATATCATTAACCCTATGCAGTACTTTTGTTATTTATATCCTTTTTTATTTTTAGATTTTAATCCTTGAATCATTACAGGTTTGTTGTTGATTCACCATATTGTTTGTTTAATGTAATCCTGTGCTGTTTATTCAACATTTTTGAATGTGCTCAATTATTACCTCTGCTTCTTTGGCACAACTGCTCCAACATCCCTGGCCTTTCCCATTAAACTCCTCTCTGTAATGCATACTGATAGGATAGAATACATGTACAGCATTACACAGGGACACAGTGCCCTATCTAGATGCTGCCTGGGGCTTTTTGTTGTGTCGATATTACTAATGCAAAGATTGCATTTTATTAATTGCTACATTAAAATTTGTGGAGATGCACTGAGATGCATTATTTTCTGAAGACCAAGTACTTGCTTAAATACGTGGGTACCAGCTTTATTAGTCTTTTAAGAACAGTCTGAAAGGGGCTAAATGTTCTAATTGTTATTATTTCAATACTTCAATTGGTCAACAGTCTCCTTCTGCAGAACGAGAGTAAGCGAGAAAGGGGCAGCAAAAAGCCCTTAGCTAAACTCCACGGCACTGATGCCCTCTCAGGTTGTCCCCGTTCCTCGCCAGGTGTGTACTACTTCTCTTGAGTCAGGGGACTTCCTGCCTGACAATCTGTTTCTACAAATCCAAGGCTTTTAGGTAAAACTAGAGGACCCTGACCAAGAAAAGAGATTGTAAGAGTGCTGTGTGAAAGCCACCAAACTTGTATTACGTCAACTAAAAGTGGCAGGTGGACCAGATGTTTTTTGCTTTCCACCATCACGTTCATGGTTGACTTTGTTTTGGATAACCGGACGGCACTCCTCTGAGCGTGTTGCCACCGAAGCACTTTAAAGTACACAAAAATGTCCTTCGGAGGGTCAGTCCCTCTATCAGGTCCAACTAAATATAGATGCCAACAATGCTGGCACTGTCCTGCCCTTGCCTGGTAACAGGACTAGGGTTGCCAGGTCTGTAGAGAGGGATGCTGTGTGATGAATAGGATTTAACTGAAGCTCCGAGTGCAAAATCCTCCCCCCGTAGAAGAGCAGGATTTTCAGCAGCAAAGTCATGCTACAGGATTAGACCATGCTCAGTTCTGTCAGCTCGGAGTACTTACTGCAATATTTTTAGTCAGATTGATGGAAAGAACCAGGACCGTGAAGAGGAAGAAAGTAATACACTCATCCTCTCCGAGATACTGGGCTGAAGTTTGTACTTGCTTTACTAGCCGCTGTTTATGCTCACACTGCACTTTTGCAGTAGTTTGGTGCTCCGTGCAAGTGTATTTTAAGCTTGTATATTATGTTGCTGTTTTTTTGAGTGGAATGTAGAAATTCAATTGATCACACTAGTCTCTGAGGAACACAAGCTCACACATGAGCGCGTCCTTTTTGTTTGTCATGTGTTCACATAAAGACACGTTTGGCACTTTACAGTCAGGAGACTATTCATAGTATTCATCATCTGTAGCTGAGAGCAACCTCAAATCACCATGGGACAACGTCTTTTTGTCCGTGATATCGACTTGACTCCATTAATCTTGTAAAACACTACCGCCTGAAACCCAGCAGTGTTGATTGACCATTCGTATCAAGTGAGCTACTACTAAACTTTTTTTCTTTTGTTTTTTTAAATGTGTCAAATTCACCTCCGTATGCCTCTTACCCTTTACGACCACTCATGCATGAGGCTAACCTGACTGCAGGTGATGTACCAGATAGTCCATCTGGTGTTTTGGACAAATAGGTTTGCAGTGTTGCCTTTTGTTTAGTTTTCCCAATTCCTTGCATTTGTGTGGCTCTTACATTAGTGTTGCTGCTTCATAGTGTCTTGTTTTTCTTTCACTGACCAACTTTATTATCACAAATTGTCCTTGTGAGTACAAGCTAGTTGTATTAGTTTAGTGTAATGCTGCTTTCTTTTGTCATTTGGTTGTTCAATTATCAGATTGTACAACAAACTTCCAAAGTTTTACTCTTCCAAAACTCTAATAACTTGAGATTATTATTTTTTTTTTATTTTGCCGCAGGCTTGTTTCGTTAAAGTGCAACGCAAAGTGCAATACTTCTTCAAACGTGAGCTAGCTGCTTCAACATTTACAGTAAAGCTATGCAGTAACACGTCACAGTCTGTTTCCTCAGTCAGAAATGCTGCGATGCTGTTTATTGTTGTGTAATGTGTTTGAATCTCCTCAAGGTTGTTGGCATACCAACCTCCATACCACAGCACTTTTTTTTTTTTTTTTTTTTTTTTTTTTTGGAACTTCCTGGAAACCTCAAAAGCGTCAATGTGTTGATGCGAAGACCTCAATACTAATTTGATTAATTAGTTAGATCTTCTAAATGTATTGTTAAAGTTTCAAAACTGAACCAAATACTGCAGACAGAGTCTTGTAACAGATGTGTTGTTCTTGCCGTTTAGTGTTTGCTGGTATCAATGCAGGTGCTAGTCAGTGCCATAGCTTGTCTGCACTTCATATGCAAATTGCTCTGCACTGTAAAATGTAATTCTGATGTAGAATTAATTAGCCTTTTAAAAAAAAAAAAAAAAAAAAGCCATAGACTGGAAACAAAGCTGTCTTAAATTAAATTATTTTATTCAAAACTCCACAAGTGCAAACCTGTGAATAAAAAAAAAGAAAAGAATGTATATTAAACATATGATTCATGTAGATATTTTTACTTTCAGATTTGTTAATTTGATTGATTTGACTGCATTTTCTTTGCAGGTTTCATGCTACAGAGTTGTCTGATATGCCACGAGTAGGCTGGTTTCTTCCTTTGTTGATTTTGTATCTAAATAAATATATTCTCCCATGAATCACTGTTGTGTTCAAGAATCATCCATTTCTTTGCATTGATCGAAAGAGAACAAAAGGTTAGCTAAAAGTCACTGAGAATAAGGAAATGGTCAGATATTGGCTTTTGATTCTTTTTTTTATGTATTTGTGAATATTAAAAACTCAATTGAATTTTACCTAAATCTTGAAAGTCAGGACTTGGGGAAAGGTCAAATACAAGGTTGACATTTTGTGAAATGTATAAAGTGTCAGATCAAATCTTAAAAAAACACTGCAGAGAGCTCTGTGATATTATTCCTTTATCATTTCCCTACACAAAGATGGAAAGTAACCAAGTACTGTAAGTATAGTTAAGACTACTACTAGTACTTTTATTTCCATTTGATGCTACTTTATAGTTTTACTCCACAGCATTTCTGAGGAAAATATTGTACTCTTCACTCAACTCCATTTATGCATGGCTAAAGTTACGTTACTTACATATAAAGATTTAACATACAAAACATACAGTATGGGCTAATAACATATGACGCTCTTGTATAGATTAAACTACCCAACAGTATATAAGTTGGTTACATAAGAAAACTTAAGCTATATGTAATTAGTGTACAATAAAGTGGACATTCTGCATAACTTGAGTTGATGTACATATTTCTGTACTTTTACTTAGATAACATTTTAAATGCAGGGATTACATTGTGCCAATAGACTACCACTTTTACTTAATTACATGATCTTATACTTATTTCACTGCTGTTTGCATGGACACAGTATTGCAGACACCTTTTAAAATGTAACATTTCTGACGTAATTCAGCAGAAATACAGCCGGTTAGATCCTGTTGATATCCTGCTGATTACTGATAACCTAATGTGCGCCAGGAGACCAGGCATCATGTGTCTCAGTGGTACTTCATTAGAGGTGTGTGGCCTCTAATGAAAACACGATCGCAATCAGAGAAAACATCTTTAATGTGTTACCGTGTCGCATTCTCAAAGCACGAGCAGAACAGGGAGCGCGCACTCTGTACCCCCCTCCTTCCCCTCCCAAACAGCCGCACATCCAGCATCCAGCTTCAACTGCTGTAGGGGGCCACATGCATTGAAGGGACTAGCGTGAAGGCGCCCGGTTCCTCTCTGTGCTCGAGCCGTTTCACCGTGCGCGCTCCCGCTCAGAGACAGGCTTCGGGGAGACCGGAGAGCAGACCAGCGGCAGCGGGGAGAGAGAAAGATGGAGGTGAGGGTCGGGGAGAGACTCCTGTGCCTGGCTGTGCTGTCCAGCGTCTTCTTCGTGGATTCAGTCCTCGGGAAATACGTCAAAGGCATCGTCAACACCAAAGAGGTGAGCGCTGTTTTTTTCTTTATCTCTTTAATTAGTTGCCACTTGCGTCAATGACACCGACACGGTGGGAGTGGGGAAGGGGACTCGACTGCGTATCCGCACGCAGGTGTCTCTGTGGTGTTCCGCGGGTAGACGAAGGGCTACCACCAATTCACCTCCAAGTTGCCTCGGATATTTACATGCCTAGTTTATTTCCGCCATATGAAACACACTCACCGCTATTCTGCCTTGCAATTGCGCGCCATCTGCGTGCGAGTCATCTGTGGCGTATATTTTACCCTCATTGTGATAGTCTTTGGCATCCCTGTAGCACCAGTAAGCGGCATCGCACCAGTCCACTGCTGCCCAGCCTTCAGTTGTGATTACTCATCGTCAAGCCAAATCCAGTTTAACGTGCATGGTTTGTTGCCGTTGTTAAATGTAAATTAGCGGTGGGATTTCTGTTTATGATTAGAGGACCCGTTACAGGTGTGCGTCATACGGCTGCTGGCGCGCAGCGCTGGATTTGTGGTGATCCTTGAGAAACTGGGCTCAGTCCAGCCTGGTCAGGTTTTTTTTTGGTCTGTTTTCAGGCATATCAGCATCGACATCATCGCTGCCCTGACAATATCTGCGAGTTAAAATGTTAACTGTGCAGCTGAGCAGATAGGCTACTGTAGCTCTGGGCTGTTTGTGATTCACAGGCTACCACCTGCTGTTCCAAAGCTCTGGTTTGTATTCTCAAGAGTTTGTGGATCAAGTTTGACATCATAGTACAGAACAGTTGTCTACCATTTTGTTGTAAGTTTAACAATACAGGACACAATGCAGACAGTAGCATCTATAACATCACTGGCTAATAACACTAAATTCAAATGATTAATTTTTTAGAACATTATGGTAATTATGTTGGGATTTCTACTAAAGCTGTGCTGCGAAGTTCAAAGTATTTATCTCCCTGACACAAAACATTTGACCTGTTCAATCTGTAAAGTCAGCTGTGCCTGGAAGTTCTAAATAGGGGTAAAGTAAATTAATATTTAATAAATATGCCCCATAGGTACACAACATAAGATACATACCAAAACAAAAGATACATACAATTTTCTTCTTTTAATCATTCTTCAAAGTTTTCAATTAGTCAACAAATTGTTTAATCTCTAACATGAGCACCCTCAGTAATTGATGTCTTCAGTCACCTCCTCGCAGCAACAGCAGGGGCAAGGGGCTACTCTGTTGTTGCACTTTTCGACTCGGGTCACAATGTGATGGAAGGTGCAGCCATGTTCAGAAATATTAAAATACTAAAACACAGTATAAACAGTGTGCACCAACCACTGAGGTGTTTCATGTACCAGAGATTTTCATGACTTGCCAAAATGTGGCAGCAACAAAAGCTTTGAAATACTTTGCTACTGAGCACCAGTATATCACCTTACTTGGATATCACCTTAGTTGGCTCCTCCAAAGACTAAAGAATAGAATTTATCCGACACCAGGCAGTTTGAGCCGACGAGCTTTAATTCTCACTCTAGCATTCTGACTTGTGCTCACATTACCTGAACACTGACTACAATAAATTTAAAAATGCGCCATGAACTGAGAGATCGAAGTCACCAGTTTGAATCTCCAGGATGATGACGGAGATCTGAATGGATACATTGAACAAGAGCCACTCATCCATCCATCCGCTGTTAAGATGCCCTTGAACGCAGCGCTGAATCTGCACCTGCTCCAGTGAAGCAATAGGTTGCACTGGGCAACTTCCCAATATGTGTGTGTGTGTGTGTGTGTGTGTGTGTGTGTGTGTGTGTGTGTGTGTGTGTGTGTGTGTGTGTGTGTGTGTGTGTGTGTGTGTGTGTGTGTGTGTGTGTGTGAGAGAGTGTAAGACTCCAGCTCTTGACAAGGAGGGTGCCTACTTTTCTAGTCCTCTGCAGTAAATGAGAATATAGTTTTAGTTAGCCTGTCTTGTTATGTAAGGCCACAAATAAAAGATGTTTTACATAAATAAGCAAATTCTGACTTAAACTGCATTGTTTCTTTATATATTAATCTGATTATTTTCTCGATCAATCGTTCGGTCTATAAAATGTCAGAAAATAGAGAAAAGTCCAATCAACACTCAGAAATCCAAATATATTCAGTTTACTATCATAAAAGGCTAAGTAAATCAACGAATATTTACATCTGAGAGGCTGCCAGTGGATTTTTGGCATTTTTGAAAGATTACCAAGATAGTTACAGATGGATTTTCTGTTGATGGATTAATCAATTAAACAAGTAATTGTTTTAGCTTTACTCTATTGTATGGCAAATCAGAATCAAGACATGAGTTAAAAATAAACAAATGTTTAAAAAAATGCACTTTATTTCTTGCTTTTCAAAATCTTATTTGAACCTTGTTATCGGTTTTCTTGACTTACTCTTGTGCTTCTGAATCTGTCAGAGATCATTTGACAACCTCAACAAAACAACAGAGCACTCTGAATGACATCAGGCAACACCTACCTTGACGTGTGTGTGTGTGTGTGTGTGTGTGTGTGTGTGTGTGTGTGTACACGGTTTAACACATCATCAGTCTTGCTCGTGCACTCCTGCTCCAAGGTCACCCACTAGATAGATAGATATATAGATACTTTATTCATCCCGAGGGAAATTTTACTAACTCCCCTCCACATCCCCTCTCTCTCAGATTTACACACATGCACGCACATACAAAACACTCGGCTTCAATCCCATGATGCTGTAGTTGTGTCAATGTCTGCAGAGCTGAAGGCAGAGTTTGTGCAGAGCTGCAAATTGACAAATGTAATTTACCACACTGGTAGGGCTAAACTGTGGAGCGGCTGGAGAGATTTAGAAAAACACAAGCTAAGTTATCCAAAGGCATTACTGCAGCTGACTGGTCAACAGCTTTCTTTGGGCTGGTCGATGTGTACAATCATGGTGTGTGGAGGCACCGATAAAATGTCCCTTTGAGAGGCAGTAGCAGCTTTAAGGTCAGAGGAAGGTTAGCGTTTGAATCCAGCTGGGACAAATGTGGGAAAGGAATAAAAACCTTGCACTCCTTCATCAGCAGCCTGTTTCCCCTGTGTCCATAGAGAGAAGTTGAACTTCTACAAAAGCATAGTCTTTGTCTGGCTTTGGTTGGGCTGAGGTGTTGCTCAGTTACATTTTTACAGGACACACTTGCTCTTACAGGTGTCAAACCTCAGTTTCCAATAAGGCAGAACGTATTTGGGAAAATTTGTAACTGCAATTTTTCTGACTAATAATTTCAATTTCAATTTAAACTACAGGCCTGTACTTACGGTCTTCATAGTATTAATTAAGTCATAAGCAAGCATAATCACAATTGTTTGTAGTTTCTGCATAAATATAACCATGTAAAAATGTAGATTAATGCTGTTGAAGTTGTCCTAGAGTTTCTTCTTTTTAGTCAGGGAAAAGGGAACTTCTAACTAAACTTGGCTAGTGAGCTTTAGAAAAGTTAAGCCCACACATAGTAGCCCATAGTCCAAGTATGAAAGACACCAGCATGCGATGAGTTTATTAACCAGGTAGTCTATATCCACAACCTTCCACTTCCGGGATTTCCCCGTTGCCGCCGGAAATTTTGATTGGTTTAAAGAAATGCCACTAAAACAGAGCACGTTTTTCTCCCATCCCGGAATGCTGTGTGGACTAGCCAGACCTTCCTCAGCAGCTTTGTGGAGGAAGGTCTGGCAAAGCGAGACTATTAACCAGGCAACAGACGCGAGTTTCCTTTTTTTATTTGGCCAACACAAGAGTTAAAGTTGATTAACTACAACTAAATAGAATACTCTACTAAGTATAAGTAGTGTATTAACCCTTGCCACCTTAAACTTAATGTTAATGTTGAGTAGATTATTTTTGGGCTTTTTTGCCTTAATTGGATAGGACAGCTTAAGACAGGAAAGTGGGAGAGAGAGGGATGACATGCAGCAGAGGGCCATGGGTCAGAATCGAACCCAGGCCGCTGCAGCAGGAACTAAGCTGTAGTACAAGGGGCGCATGCTCAACCAGGTGAGCTACCAGGGCACACGAGATACTTTTAAGTATAAAACTAATATTTAAAATTTGCGACTCATTATTATTAAAAATAATAAATTATTCATCTGCAGTATTCTAAATTCTTTTGAGAATTGAGGTTGGGGATTTAAAGAATCATACTGAATTCTTATTCTGTAAAAAGTGTGACTGTAGAAAGGTTCAAATGTCTTTTGGTTTCCACAGTTGATGAAACTGTGTGGGTTCGACCAGAAAGGTCTTTAAACTTGTCTTTTTAAAATTAATGAAAGTGAACAGATGCCCTTGAAAGTTCTTTTTCCAATTAAAAAATGTAGCGGCCATATTCATCAGCGTGCCTCACTATGCTGGGCCTTTCTCCATCCTAAAATCAACATCTCACAGCCTGAGGAAAAAACACTGATAGATGTTGGTGTTGATAAAGCAGCAGTTTTGAAATGTCAACAGGATTTCTGGACTTAATAGGATGATTATGTAAAGAGATCTAGGATGCAATATCTTATTTTAATTAATGCCATGTCTTGTCTTCAAATATGCCCGTTCTAATTTCTTGATTTTCTGCAAACAACTTTGAAAGTCAATGAAAAATCCTTCAAGCTGACATTGCAGTAAGTTTTGGGAACCCTGTATGTGTAGAATTTCCAACTCAATCAGTTCTTCTGCATCTCTTTTTGATGAGGACATTGTGATTACATACAGGCACTGTGCAGGTGTGTGCATGTGACGGAGTGTTTAATAGGTCCATATGCTTGCTTTAATGTGTATGTGTTTGCATTTCTACAGTCTGTGCTCGTGTGAAACACCTAGAGAGGGACAGAGTATGGGTGTGTTTGTGTGTGTGTTGGTGCGTGAGAGTGTTTATGCGTGGCAGCATTGTGTAACCCTGACTAATGAATCATTGAGAAGCCCAGCGGTCCAGGGGTGACTTGACTAGCTGATTGGTAATTAATTGTTAATGAGGCTTAGCAAGCAAACAGGGATCTGGAGAGAAAGAGAAAAAGACAGAAAGCTACAGAGATGAAAGGACAAAAAACTGTGAGGGAAGAAAGAAAGAAAGAGAGAGAGACTGCGAGACTGAGAGAATAAGAGAATAAGACGGAGACATGCTGAATTGACCGGATACTGCATCAAGGCAAAGCACTTGAATAATGGGGTGTACACACACACACACACACACACACATGCGCAAGCACGCACACAACTTGGGGAGGTGGCTAAGTGATTCTGCATCACAATGCAGTGGCCATGGGGAAATAAGAAGACTAAAAGGGGATTAAGGTAGACACCTCATCCACTGTTGCTGTTCTTCAGGGCTCAGTTTCTTAACTGCTCTCCACTGACTCTCTCTCTCTCTCTCTCTCTCTCTCTCTCTCTCTCTCTCTCTCTCTCTCATACACACACACACATTCACACTCACATTGGGCTAACTAACGGCCGCTTAATTTAGTTGTTTACGTAGGTGGAATAGTTAGATACTGGTGATGAACTGTGCTAACAGCTATCTGAGCGTCATGCTTGTTGATGCCTTGTTAGACTCGGTGGTCTGCCTTTAAGGGAAGTCCACCGATTTTAAAAACAAAGTCTGTTTACAGGTTTCGGGGAGTACTACTGCAAATGTGAAAAAAAGTTGTATAAAGCCTTTTGTGGCTTCAGAGGGAGCTGTGGGAAATCCGAAAAATTTGAAAAAGGAAAAAAAAAACTTTACCAGACCTTTGTAGTCCGCTCCTCATCTCTGCTTGAAGCTAGCATAAGACACCCAAACCTCTGACCAAATTGTTGACAGTTGAGTTGAATTGTGGGTGAAGTAGGTGCCAGGTTTTGACAAGGTAGAAGAAAGGGTGGAATAATAAAGATGATATTTCTAGTTCTGCTGCATCCATTTTGATCTATCTTTTTTTAACCTGCTTAAATGCAAAATTGGCAGAGTTCTCTTTTAAGCTAAGCATGCCACTGACTTGGAAATAATGATTCTTTTCACCATTGATTAATCTGTTGATTATTTTATTGATTGATAGCGTGGCCTATAGATAATAGGGTAAAATGCTGATTACAATGTTTAATCCTTAAGCCGCAGTTGAGAAGCTGGAACCAATAAATGTGTGCTTGAAAATGAGCAAAAAGGCTAATAATGTGTACACTGATATTTTAGACATTATTGTGCTTCCAACTTTGTGGCAACAGTTTGTGGAAGACTCTCCCGTTTCAACATGACAATGCCTCCATTAACAAAGCAAGGTCCATAAAGAAATGGTTCTCTGACTTTTATTGCTTGATTGGCCTGCACAGATCCCTGAACCCAACCCCATCAAACACGTTTGGGATGAACTGGAACGCCGACTGCGAGCCAGGAATTATCACCGAACATCTGTGCCTGACCTCACTGATGCTCTTGTGGCTGCAGATGAGTAAATCCCTGCCACCAGGGTCCAAAATCTTGTTGAAAGCCTTCCTTGAAGTGTGGAGACTGTTATAGCAGCATATTGATATATATTTTTTTAATTTACCACAATCTCATATGGGTGTAATGTTTGCGTGTCCACATACTTTTAGTCATAATCCCATATGGGATAGGCCAAATGTTTGGCCTGACACAGATATAAAATAAAACTAACTAACATATTGCATTTCCTTTCTCATGTTGGCTCACTTTTCTAATCACAGTACTGTATGACCAGTTAAAGATTCTGTGCTGTTTGCTGATTGGTTGGTTGAATGCCTGGTTAGTTAGTTAGTTAGTACTTCTGGTATTTTATTTAAAATTGGATTTATAATTTCAATAATTTATTTAAATTTGGTTCCATGTCCTGTCCCTACTAAATAACTTCCTGTTGTTTTCTTTAACCAGCTGTTAACTCTTTACATGATCTACAGAAAGTTGGTCCAGAAAATACTTTTGTGTGTGTGTGTGTGTGTGTGTGTGTGTGTGTGTGTGTGTGCGCCAAATAATTGGCTCATATTGTATAGCAAGAGGGAAGTCTAACTAATTATCTGCTTTGAACACCATTGTTCAGTCGAAGCTGTATTATACTACTGCTGTGTTTTTGAGTAGGACATTTGAAGGCCCAGTGTACAGGAGCATGACAAAATAAAAGTGTTTGTGTGTTTTGATGTTTCTATAGCAGCTGCAAACTAAGGCATGCTGTAGTTGCTATGACAATAATAATGGGGGCGGGGTTTCAGAACAGCAATGACATGCTGTTAAAAGTGTGTGTCCAATAAAGGGGTCTTTCAGTTTGAGCCTGTGGTGAGTTAAATGATATCCACTATCCCAACCAGACCACCCCTCTCTCCGCTCTCCTGGGATTCATCTTTGGGTCAGTGCTCCCCTCTGCTGCCCAGGTTGTCATGGTCACAGCCTTAAGCGTCACCCGGGACAACGCTGAGGTGGGATTGAGTCTCGGGCTTCAGTGACTTTTGGAGTTTGCCAAGAATTATAACCCAGAGGCTCGGGGGGGTGGGGGTGGGGGGGACGATGAAGCTGCCTGGCAGCGGCTGAAATATGGCTGTGGTTTTGTTTGCTGTTATATATGGAGGCAGCAGGGCTAGCCACGCTACACTGCTCTGGTTGCACTTTATTTCTCTGCACAGAAATTACTGTGCTTGTTTATGTAGGTAGAATGCATGACAGCGGTAATTACAGTATAATGGGGCATGGTGATTTTTGCTGGTTGGGTGGCGATCAAAAGTTCATAACGACTAACCTTAAGGCCAGTTTTAATAAAGAAGAGCAGAACTGTGTGCTCAGATAATTCCTGGTCTAAATAATCGAATGATTATTTTGATTACCGGTTAATGCTTTAGTGCATAACTTTTTATATTAATGAACATCCGTTACATTTAAGCCATTGCCAATTAGCTGATACAAACCTAATTAAGACTATCAGCTCCACAAAACTCACTCTGTATTTCTCATTATGGCTGTGTTTACAAACTGGTGTCATGTAGTGACTTTCGCATGCAAAAAATCAAGCGAACATAATTACCTCTTCTTAAGAGTCCATCATGATTTTGTTTTGTCATATGTTTTTATTGATTTCACAGGAATAAACTAATGGCTATTTTTTACCCCAACCCCAAGTGCCACATAGAGTTTGCAAGTATAACAGCAGAAACTATTTCTTATTCTCATGAAATTAGATGAATATGTAGGGCACAAGTACGCACATATGTACATATTTATGCAGGTATATACAGAAGAAAGAAGAAATTAAATGTAAATAAATAAAATAAAAAAGGGGGAAAAAAAGAAAAAGATTAAAAAAGAGAGAAGAAAAGAGAAAAATTAAATGAGAAATCCCTCTTTTGTTAAAGCACCGCAACAATGGTACACCAACAAGCAATGCAAATCGGTGGCACTATAGATCAATTGAAATTATTTAATATTTACTTATGAGGAATCAGTGCTGCGCATGTCCTTCTCCCTGTAGTGACCTTAACTTAGAATTGTACTTAACCATGGGCCCCCAAACAGACCCCCTTGAGCTGAATTTAATTTTCTCCAAAGGTAGGAACATCATGAGGTCTGTAAGCCATCAAGAAGTTTTGGGGGCAAATGGTGACTTCCACTCAAACAATATTCTTTTCTGTGCTAATAAGGATGCAAAGGCAATAGCATCCATCATGTCTTTTTAATCCTCCGTGTCCTCCTTGGTTACAAGCAAATGGAGGAGGGGTGGGGGGGGTGCGTGATCACATGAAGGCTTGTATCATGTTGACACCCTGACATTTTTGTTGTCATTACTTAGATTTCCTTAGATTAAAGTTACATACTATAGCTTTAATCTGCTATATATTTCTTGATTAATTGTTAATTGTTTGGTCTATAAAGTGTCAGAAAATAATTATAATCCCATCACCATTTCCAAAAGCCCAATGGGACATCGTTTTTTTCCAAGCAGCAGTCTTAAACCCAAAGATATGAAGGACAAGAAAAAGCAGCTAATTATTACATCATAGAAGCTGGATTTTCACAACAGTGATTTTTAAGATTCTTTTTTGGGCATTTTAGTCCTTTATTTTTATAGGACAGCTGAGGGAGGACATGAAAGGGGAGAGAGAGGGGGTATGAGATGCAGAAAAGGGCCACAGGTCGGAGTCAAACAGGCGGCCGCTGTGTTGAGGAGATAGCCTCTATATGTTAGCTATCCAGGCACCCAGGTGCATGTTTTTCAATGGCGGCTTCAATAGAAAGAAAGAAAGTAATGCTTTTTGCAGTAACTCATGTGTGCTGGCACATTAGGATGTAAATAATTTTTCATTCATTCTAAATCAGGGAATCAAAACTAATTTTAACAAGCTTTTGAATGGCTGCTTGTGTTAGGACAACATTAAATGCTGATGCACTTTTGTTAAATGAAGTATTTTGTGCACACACGTTTATTCCTCTAATGGTTATAGGAAAAATATTTTATTTAGGCAAAGTTCTTGTAGGGCTGTGTTGATACAAACTGTTGCATTTGCTGTATAAGTTTGGTATATCTTATTTAATTGGGGCTGCAACTACTTATATTTTCATTATAGATTAATCTGCTGGGTTTTCCTACTGAATCAAATAACTCATTGTCATTGTCCATCACAATTTCCTAGAGCCCAAGTGGACATTATTTTGTCTGACCAACGGTCCAAAATATGTTCAGTCTGAAAACAACGCTAAGAAAAGCAGCAAATATACACCTTTGAGAAACTGGAAAATGTTGGCATTTGTTTGTTATAATATAATATAATATAATAAGTTAGCAAAATAGTTGATGATTAAAAAGGAGTTTTATAGAAAAACTAACATTTCATTTAACATATTATAAACGTATTGTTAAACAATATTGGTATTGATACCAAAACTAATGTATTAGCATCAGTATAGAAAACCAAAAAAATACACAGCTACACAGCCCTGGTAGTGAGAGCCAAAAATACTGTGATGTTTGACTTTGTCAACATCAGCCCAGTTGAAACCATAATTTAATTATTCACTTTTTGTAAAATGTAGAGGCTTTAGTGTATCAATCATTTTGTTAACATAATGGGGCATCCTAGTAATTAAAATGCATCAATCTCTCTCCAGTGCCATTTGTCTAAATAAAACTCCTCTCATTTGTTGTACTAATTTGGCAAGTCCAGCTATAACTTTTTCTTGTCACTCTGGTTCAAAAGTCTTCATTTATTCTGGCTACCTCAGTAGGACATACTCTCACTGGGCAGTCCTCCAAATAAAGAAAAGTGTGTGTGTAAACATCATTTAAGTGATATGGATCATAGTGCTGTGCTGTGTTCAGCACTATGATCCATATCTACAGAATGAGTCTGCCCACAGCTGTGTGTGTGTGTGTGTGTGTGTGTGTGTGTGTACACACACTATATACCACCACTGACTGATCCGCCATGCCGATGCTGCTGCAGTGCCTTATGTAAGCGCAGTGAAATACACCATCAGCACTATTTATCTGGTCTCATGCTGCCAAGCTTATGGCTGAATAATATTAAGAATGGATAGTTTTTTTCTTCTTCTCCACCTCTTTCCCTTATTAATGTGCTCAGCAGCCTCTTAATGCCCTCACTGTTAACCCTCTCTAGAAGGTTACCCTGTTTGCACCACCTCCATTTTTTTAACTTCTCTGAAGCTCTGCCCTTCTGTTTCAACTCCCCTTTCCTCTCTCCTGTCTTTCTCTTCTTTATTGTCTCATTAATGTCCTCTCCAACTTTTATTTTCTTTCAAGCCTCAAAGACAACTTTTTTATCTATGGCTTCTGACTGAGAAGAAGGTTCTGCTCCAGTATTACAAATCAACGGGTAATATGTATTTATTTTTGCTGTAACGCAGTTAACGCATTACTAATACAATTTTGGTAATATTAAACACGTTACAATCTTAGTAACGCGAGTTACAACGCATTTTAACCCGACATTTAGTGGTGTTGTTTTAAGAAATCACCAACACCGCGAAACATTTCGGCAGAGAAATAAAAGGCCTGTTTCCTGTTGCTGGAATTCGGTGGTTGAGAGGACTGCATAGACTGATACATTTGCGAGATGGACATTATTTTCAGGAGTAATTACGCTGCGTTGAAGCAAAGTGCTGTCGCATCACTGTTCCTGTGGTCAGAGCCAGAACCAGAGACGGTACAGACAGCCTGTGTCCCAACAGCTAACTGTACGTCAGCGCGGACAGCAGCGTGTCTGAGCAGCTGACAGATATAAACATGTCGGAAATTAATGGAATTTAGGCTTGCTACACATAATATCATTACATTTTATCAGCGGTGGAAAGTAACTATACCGTGCTTCAACAGAATTACTTTTAATTGAGTATTTTCATTTTCTCCTACTTGCCTATTGTATGTCTTCTCTATTTTAAAGCTTTAGTTACTTTGCATATTCACATTAATTAAACAAAATATTATGAATAAACTATGATGTATAAAGTGGATTAAGATGAGACTTTATTGATCCCGTGGTGAAATTCACAAGCTACATACCTGCCAAGTCAAACTTCCGCGGTTATTTTAGTAAAAGTAGCCTAACTCAAACGTTCAAAAATACTTTGAACGTCAACAAGAAGTGCTGTCACCCAACATTGCTTAGAGCACCTTTTTAAGAAGGACTAATTTGCCATGAATTCTGGGTAAATTAAGATTTTTCAACTAAAAAACATAGCTGACTGATCGACCATTAGTTCTTTTCACTCCATCAGAAAATGTTTGCCTTTAACAAATGTAAGGAAATTTTACTGGGAAAATTCTGCAAAGAGTCTAACAATGACAAAAACCTAAAGCAACATAAAATCACCACAGTCTAGACCTGTTGCAGATCTGAGATGCTGTGGCTTCTAGCAGGGCTTGCACTTCTGCTAGATCGACCACCAGGGTAAAGTGCTTATCAGCCATGTTTTGAGGATATTTATATCCATATTGCGTGAGCATTTTAGGAATTGCAACCCTGTCTTTGTACCGCTGCTCTGTTCATAATTAGGGTAGTCAATGTTTACCCTTAAAACTGAAGCCTCATAATCCTTGTTTTATTTCAAATCCAATTTACTTGAGTACTGAGCCAAAACAATAAAAAAAGCATATATTTTCACATACTTAATAGAGTATGCATTTACAGTAATCCCTACATTTGGTGGGTTCACAAACTTATTCTGCCATCCACGGTCTCTGCAGTGACATTTAACACTCAGTGATTCCATAATTCCCAAAGCTTTAAGACTGAGATCTAGTCAATAGGTGTCACTTATTCTTAAAGTGGAAACATGGGAATTAGTTCTGAGTTAGCCGTGCAAGCACAGAGGTGCTAGTGCGGCTGTAGACTTTTAATGTTTTTTTTTATGTTGCCTGTTAATTATTTTTAAATTCACCTTTTCCCTCTTCTGTTTCTTTACTCCAGGACTGGGTTTTCCTCACTCGCTTCTGCTTTCTGACCGACTTTGGACGTCTGGACTTCCGGTTTCGCTATCCAAAGGTAGGACAACTTACTGTGTGTGTGTGTGTGTGTGTGTGTGTGCGTGTGTGTGTGCGTGTGTGCGTGCGTGTGTGCGTGTGCGTGTGCGCGTGCGCGTGCGTGCGCGTGTGTTTATCATTTTGTTTCTATTATTTTCAATCTGTTTTCCCACATTGCCTCAGCTTGCCCACGCTTTCTTCTCCAGCAACATGATTGTTTTACTTTTCTTTTTTCTTCATCCTTTCTTTCTCTACTTTAGTTCTCTCACTTTCCTTCCTCTTACCTCACCTAAGCTGATGCCATGTCTCTTTCTCTTCTCTCCTTCTTCCTCCGGCGGTTCCTGCTTTACCCGCCTCGTCCTCTTTTTCTATCCCCTCCTCCTCCTTTTTGCTCTCCCCCGCTCTATTTTTCTTTGCATCTGTTTTGGTCTTCCACTCTGTCTTCTTTTACCCATGCCTTGGTTTACTGTTGTAGCCTGCAGCCTTTGGAAACAATTTTTTTGTCTATAAATCTGAACCCGTCTCGCTGCCTCCTCTGTGATCTATGCCCTCTCTCTCCTCTGTGCAGTCTCGCTGCTGTCAGAACATATTGCTCTACTTTGATGACAGTTCTCAGTGGCCAGCTGTGTACAAGAGGCACGAAAAGGTGAGACACTGACACCCTCTGCTTTATGTCTTTTGACAAGCCATTATTAAAGAGAAATACAGCTCCATTTACTAATTTGCAATTTGGCACTGTTGTAATGAAAAAGCAGTGACTCCAATTTTGCTAATTTTCACATTTTAACTTGAACTAAAGGATTACACCCTGTTAATGCTGCTCAGAATAAAACAAAGCAGCCTTTCTTATATATTGAAAGGCTTTTCACTCACAGCCAATGATATACTGTATTATTGATGATTAAGGATGATACAATCCATATTTGTGAAGACAAAGTGAGACACCAGATACTTCTGCCTGAACTGAAGTTGCTCCACAGAAAATAAAAAATAGAAGGAAGATGTCATGCAGATAGATGTGTATTTAGACAGTGACACAGTTTTTGTTGTTTTGGTACTTGAACAAATTAGATCTTAAATAAAATGGGGATATAAAAGGGCAAAGTGCTTATCAGCCATGTTTTGAGGATATTTATATCCATATTGCGTGAATGTTTTAGAAATTGCAACCCTGTCTTTGTACTGCTGCACTGTTCATAATTAGGGTAGTCAATGTTTACCCTTAAAACTGAAACCTCATAATCCTTATTTTATTTCAAATCCAATTTACTTGAGTACAGAGCCAAAACAATAAAAAAATGCATATATTTCCACATACGTAATAGATTATGCATTTAGAGTAATCACTACATTTGGTGAGTTCACAAACTTATTCTCCCATCCACGGGCTCTGCAGTGACATTTAACACTCAGTGATTCTATAATTCCCAAAGCTTTAAGACTGAGATCTTTGGCTTTTAGAGAGAAGAGTGGTTTCATGTAATATGCGCCTCAGCTATAGGAGTAGCATGCAATGTGTTGTATTTGCCTGTATATGCCAAACCCAGCTGCTACTATGAGAAATAACATGATACAGTCTATAAAATTGACATTAAATTGCTTTCACAACCAATGAATAATGTATAATGTGACCATTTACCATAAGCAGACAACTGTACCCGCCGCTCTCCCATTTTAAAGCTGTGCTTTACCAGCCTGGTGTTATTTTAGGAGCACATAGCATCTGATGTTTTTTTTGTGTTATTAGAGTGATGTGAGCTTCTGAGTAATTAGGGTTATCAGGTGTTCTGAGTACTATCTAAGAAAAGCCATGCTAAAATGGTCTAGAAAAAAGAATAATAGCATTGACCAAATACCTTGCATTTCTTTACCCACATTGGTTTTTACTGACATCTCAGTGTTTTCTGTAGGATTTCTTTCAGCACTGGGTTGAAAAAGGTTAGGGTTAACCAAAAGTTTGCTTATCCTGGACCGCTCTGACTCCCCACCTGAGCTAGCTGAATTTGAGTTGCTACAGCCATTAACTGAAGGTCAGCTGCCATCCACTTTCCTCCCGGCAAAGTAGTCTCCTTGCGGCGGGGAGAGAGGCAGGGGTTCGCTTGCTAGCAAATTTTTGTCTCATTTGTGTTCTGATAAATAGTAAAATTTTCAAATTCAACTTCCAATTCAGTGCCCCATATCACTATTTTCTAAGCTAACTACCTGTCATATTTCACAGGGCCCACGTGAGTGAGTTTCCATGGGAACGCAGCCGTCAAGGCTTTCGTCCCTGGTTGTCACTCTGCCTGAGGAGAAAATGCTGTACTCGCGCTGTTGTTTATTTGGTTGTCATGCGAGTGATTGACGTCCTGTCCTCAAAGTGGAGAGAGAGCAGACGACCGTTCGTTTGAGTTCAGTGGAGCGGACAGCTCTGCAAAGTTGTGTAATTGCGACTTCATGACGTTTTATAAATTTCTGAAGCGGCCACATCAAAATGTAGATAACCGAAACACTGCCTCTTCTGACACACAGATGTGACATTATGTTTTGATATTTCCAGCACAGCTAATACCAGCACACCATTTCTCAGACCGATTTTGATGTTTTTTAGAATCAAATAGTATGACCTTCATTCCACACTTCCACACAATATTCAGCCTACACAGGGAGAAATCCATCACTGGAGAGACGAGAAAACATAAATTTTATTTCCACTTACAGCAGCTTCAATAGCAAGCCACAATTTCAATTCAATTTTGATTAAACACATCTTGTATTCTCGACTGGAAAAACAATCTCTTAGGCTTTCAATGCTGCTTTTTTGTGGATTGTGTGGATAAAGAAATAGACAAGAAAGGCTGAGTAGATATAACAGATATTCAGTTTTCAATGTTTGTAAATCTATTTTGAATTTACTGTGTCATCTCCTGTCAGAACTGCTACCAGAAGGAAGCGGTGCTGCGGCCAGAGAACAACCAGGTCATCAACCTCACCACACGCTACACCTGGTCAGGCTGTGTGGTAAGAGCTCACACACTAAAACAAATATGTGCATATACTGTATACACACACTTTTACAGAGCGGTATCCTGTCCCTGAGAATGAATATATTGCTACAGTTGACCTCTGACGTGTGTGTGTGTGTGTGCATGTGTGTGTGTGTGTGTGTGTGTGGTTACAGAGTATTACATTATTAATTTGTATCACCAGACAGTTGAACTTATTTTCATCTTTCCTATTGCGTATTCTTTTGTAATGCAAAAAAGGAACAGAAATAGTAAAAGAGGTAAACAGATACACAGAGACCCAGAGAGGCAGTGAAAGCTAATGGCCTGTAAGGTGTTTTTGTAACATTTTACTGATTCACACATTTTCAGTGTTCATGATGCATCTCAGTCAACCAAAAAGGGTCCAAGTGATCTTTCTCTCCTGTAACACCTTTTTTCACACCTTCCTTGTGTTTCTTTTTCAATAAGCAGCACAACATGTTTGTTTATCACATTAGAAAGTGTGATTGCCAGCGTGACTCTGTTGTTGTGGCGGTTAGTCGATCTTGTTGCCACATTTCAGGCTATATTGAGGTGTGAAATGTGTTTGTATCTTGATATATCGGGATCCCACTCTACTGTGATAATTCAGTGTGTCTCAATGGTAAAGCATGCCGCCTTTTTGGATAACATCATCCCAGCAGACCCCCCTCCATGCATTTCCTCTATCTCTCTCTCTCAGGTGGAGGGAGACGGGAATGAGGAGGTTCTGAGCTGCGTGGGTGGCCGTAGTTTTCGCTCAGTGAGGGAGAGATGGTGGTACATCGCTCTCAGCAAGTGTGGGGTAAGCACCAACCTCTTTAATTCCCCCCGCCCCAACTGGCAGGTGCACCAGGCGGTTGCCATGGTGACTCGCTACCTTTATCACACAAACAGACTCGGAAGGCTCAGGCACAAACATACCCGTGCCGTCACTGTGTTTATTTTCTGCTGCTCTTTAGATAAATAAACATCATCACTGTCATCATCATCCACATCAGCATCATCTATTTATCAAAAATGAAGGCATACTAATAATATAGATCTCTTAAATATCTATACATTTATTGAAATGTGTTTTTTTTTTTAATTCCCCAGGAAAAGTTATTTCCACAATTTAAATCCTAGTTTTTAGTTTTTGCAGTCATGCAAAACAACCCAATGATTTCAGGTGCAAGAAGCATCAGATTTTAAAATGGGAAAGCTCACCATGAGGACAACTCTGTGAAACCCTGGAAGTTTTGAGGCATGTTTTTGTGCTGTCTCTCGCTATAAATTTTAAATCAACTTGAACATAATTTCTGTCTCAGTATGTGCTTTACCATTTGAGCATATTGCACCAGGCCACATTTTAAATTCTTGAAGTAAAGTAATCTAAATAGGCAAAAATCGCATGGAAATTTAACCCTGTGATGTACAGTAATTCTATCTATCTATCTATCTAGCTAGCTAGCTATACAGTATATATATATATATATATATATATATATATATATATATATACACACACAAACACAAACACACAGGAATAGGAAGGATTATCAAATGCTGTTCCATGTTCCTCACCATCTGACCTGATTCCAAATGTAATATAGCCAAAATGACCCACAGTCCCACTTGCCCTACCATCATCCTGAATCTGTGCGTCTCGCTTTGAATTGTCTCTGGACACCATGAGGAGCTTTATCTCTCTCCCATACTTCAGCTGTGCAACGAAGCGCTGAGACTCTTAATATGCAACTCTCTGCTGAAACTGTGCTAAACATGCCTTACAAGGGCTCCGTTGTAGCTTATCGATTAGCTAGCTTTTGGGAGTTTTAAGCATTGTGTTATTTTATAATGGGACTCAGTGTTGTGCTAATGGTGCGCCGGGAGAAAACTGTTAGCTGCGATGTGTTGTTTGTTGATAGTGAGTCTGGACTTTGGCACTCTGTAAAGAAATCATGAAATTGATAGCTCTGCTCAGTGATGATTCATCCTCCTACACAGATGGCTTCAGTCAAGGACAAATCTCAAACATAGGTGTGTGTGTGTGTGTGTGTGTGTGTGTGTGTGTGTGTGTGTGTGTGTGTGTGTGTGTGTGTGTGTGTGTGTGTGTGTGTGTGTGTGTGTGTGTGTGTGTGTGTGTGTGTGTGTGTGTGTGTGTGTGTGTGTGTGTGTGTGTGTGTGTGTTATTTTTTTTAATGCAGTGTTTTAATGTTTTTGAAAGTAGGGAAGGAAAAAGGTGAATAAGTAATATTTCTGGATCACTGTATGTCTGCCTGCCTATCAGTGTCACACTTCGGGTTATCTTGTAAAACTCCTGTGTGTGTGTGTGTGTGTGTGTGTGTGTGTGTGTGTGTGTGAAATCCTTTTTTGGGGGTTTGTTTTTGTGCTTTTGGTTGAAGAGGGATATGATTTGAACGGATGCTTCCTGCAGAGTGTTGTTTATTGTCACGGCAGTGTCCCCTGATAGACATGCGGCCTAATGCCGTTGGACTAAAGCGTAAAGGCTCGTCTCCACTCCCAAGGACATATGCACGCCGCGTCCCGCAGCCAATTTTTACCCCTCGCCTTGTGCCTTCTCGCTTTCCTTACGCTTTCACACCGCTCCATCTTTCTTCCTTTGTCGGTCACAATCACTGGCTACGTCCTGCTCGCTTTCAACTCTGTCACCAAGCTGTGACACGCTCTACGCCATTTCATATCCAGTTACTATTCTGTCTCCCGCTCCTCTCCGTCACCCTATCTCTAATTGTGTTTTTCCTCTCCATCTTGCCATCTCACTGGTCTCATTTCTTCTTTGCCTCTTGCTCATTCCATGCATTTTCTTGAGCACTCTCATTTTCATGTGGTGCTACTCCTCTCTTATCCAGCTCTCCTTTCATGTACTTTCCATCTCAGTCTTTACCTGTGCTGAAGTGGGTCTAAATCTACATCGGCTCATAATCCCTTTAAAACCATAGGATGTCTGCTCTCAATCCACAGATGTGTACCTGCCTGCACAAAATGGTAAAATGTGATTGTTATTTAACATTTCCAGGCAATTTCACTTGTTTAATTATAGCAGGAAACCTCAAGGCTGCAAATTAATAGTATTTCTTCAAGGAAAAAAGACAGTCATTATAAATAAAATTCAGGTCATCACAAATTATAGTGCAGAGGACCTCTGGCAGTCAGACGGTTTCTCACACAAGAAAATTGCCAAAACAAACTAAGTTCACTAATATTAGGAGGCTTGAATGTTGTTTTTTCTCCTGCAGATGTCTTTGCGTATGTAGCACTAATTACATTTGTGTAGAGTACAGCTACAAAGTTTTCACAAGGCAACCCTTATTTCTCTGTTATTGCCTTTCATGAAACTGTTTAGATGAGTTACAATAATATAAATCGTTAGTTGTAGCTAATTATGCCATTAATTGAAAATGAACAGAAAACCGAACAACTCAATAACATGGCTTCATTGCTCGCCATCGACCCCAGCAACCATTGTCTGAGCGTTATTTTATGAGGCACTTATCCTTGTGGTCTTTCAAACAGAAATGGAGAAATGGAAAGATTTGAATGGCTGTAATCAACCACTGCTTTATTATGCTGAGCAGAATTGCTGCTAATGAAAACAGAACGACCTAAGAATTCATGTGATTTGCAGTTTCATACATCCGTGTTTCATTCTGCAGCAATGCACAGCTGGGAGACCAGTGTCAGTGCTTTGTTCACATGTCTGTAATAGGACAGTCAAGTGTCTGTCTCTAAATATCTAGAGACATACACTAAGTATCTAAACTGCTAAAGTCAATTAGGTGAAGTGATGATTAAGTTTTCGGTAGCCTACCAGTTGCAAACAGGCTCGGTAGGGAATGGTATCTGACGGATCAGGTGTTTTTGTGTTTTTAGCTGAGCTAGACCAGAGAATAATATTCAGTGAAATTAGATCAGTAATGCTATTATGCTCTCATTGATCTCCGTGAAGTTTGTTGGAATTGATGTAATGTAGCGTTTTATGTGGAGTGAGCACTGCGCCGGACTCCATTTAAAAAAAAAAAAAAAAAAAAAAAAAAAAAAAAAAAACTTTTGAAAGAAGTGTGTATAATAGTAGTAACAGTTGTACCTATGCATTACTATGGCTTCTACGGTAACACAGTGAACGAGTGGGATCTTGCACGTTATCGCGAGTGTTTATGTTATTTTTCCAATTACTGCATGTGCTCATTAAAAAATATAGCTTCGGCTAAAAGAGTATTAAGCCTCAAGTACAATAATTTTAATGCAAACCCACTTTAAACTCCCCTCCCCAACTTTGTAAACTATATATCTTTCATAAAGACTTTAAACACATATACAGAAGGATTGGTTACACTTTACTTGAAGGTATCTACATACGAGTGACATGACTCTTGAACACGTGTCATGTCACTCTTATGTAGATACCTTCAATAAAAGTGTTACCGAAGGATTCTTGACATATTATTCTGTGCCACTTGGGGTACCAGTTTGGCCTTGAAACATTGCACTTCTTTAATTTGATAAATACGAAACAATAAAAACATTTGACAGTGTTTTCTTTTTTAATTTTTTGAAATAAACAAACCTGATGATTTGTAAACAATAAAAGTGCCATATTTGATTCAGTATTATTTGCATGTCAAAATACACTTTGTTAGGGTTGCAACTACCAATTGTTTTCATTAAAGGCTACAGTTATTATTGATCTGGTGATTATTTTCTCAATTAACTGATTAAGGGAAATCTTATTGCTACAGTACAGCATACAATGATATAGATGACTATAGATTTGTTATAACAGTTTGGGGAAGGCCCTGTTTCAAATGCCTCCATGCACAAAGTGAAGTCCATGAAGTAATGGTTTTCTGAGTTTGTTGTTAAAGAACTTGACTGGCCCTGACACAGAGCCCTAACCTCAACCCCATCAAACAATTTCAGGATGAATTTGAGCACCAACCCCGAGTCATGCCCTATAGTACAACACCAGTGCAGCAACCTCGCTAATGCTTTTCTGGCTGAGTTTAAGCAAAGGCTCCAAAATACTTTTGGAAAGCCTTCCCAGAGAAGTAGAGGCTGTTATAACAGCATATTAAAGGGGCACCTTGATTTGGAGAAAGCCTGCTTTTCAATCTAGAAGTGTGGAGTTTGAAAGACATTTGCGTTTGCTAGGCAGGGAGAGTCCAATTAAAAGATGTCATCAAGTTGCATTACAGAAAATGTAAATTACAGTATTTTTGAAGGTGCAGTAAAACCATACAAGGGACTAAAAGTCAGGATATATTTTACCATTCCTTTTAGAATCTGTCTCTTGTGAGTACCCTAACTTTATGGAAGTGCAATATAGTGCTGGAGTACCTCTTTGATGCCCCATGATTTTGGAATGACATGCCCAGCAATCACATATGGCAACATGGGCATAATGTTCGGCTGTCCACATTAGAGGATGTATACCCGAACCGAGCCCGTTGGGACGCGTTGGGACCTGGCGGTACCTGACGGGCTGGACCGGGTTCGGACAGATATTTAGAAATGATGTTCGGGTCGGGCTCGGTCACATCAGCGCGATAAGGCATTGAACATTTTAAATTAAACAGCTTATTAACGTGCGCTTGTTGCCCCGTGTGCGCTGATGCGCTCATCTGTTGACATTTCCGAATGCCTTCCTACAGTTGCTTAATAAAAGCAGGCTCTCCACACAAACAAACGTACATGTGTCATTAGTATGAGAAAAAAAAGAGATTTTAACTGTTTCGGGCTCATACATATATATCTTAATGACTGTCGGGCTTGGGCTGGGCTCGGTTACGGGCTCGGACAGAAAAATGCGGCCTGATCCACACTCTAGTCCACATGCATTGTTGGTCCAGAGAAAAGATCTCCACTTTCAAAAGCTTTTTAAATGCAGTTATCAGCAGCACAGAGGAGCACAAGATGTACAAGACTGCACAGGTGTTTGGGTTAGAGCAACATTCAGTGTGTCAAATATCAGTACAGTATATCAGAAGTGGATGCCTCTTACCCCTGAAACCAACAAGCAACCCTGAAATCATCCTTTGACTCCCTGTCACTCCCACCAAGAGATAATCCCTGCTGTGTGAAGTGCTACTTTTCCCCTCATCTCTCCTTTGCTCCTGCATACTCTCTTTCCCTCTTTGCGTTTGCTCCTTTCTCTTCATTCAGACTTTCTCTTTACCTGTTTTTTTAACCTTCTCCCTCTCTACATCTATCACTCTCTTTATCTCTTTCTCCTTGCTCTTTGTGTCTGTATTGATTTTGTGGCAGTGCACGCTCCATGCTTCTCGCCCTTTTTTGATAGAGGTAGTGAGATGGAGTCTCAGGCTGCCAAATGAAATCAAAGTCTTTTTTTCTCCCCCTCCCTCTCTTTTCCTTTGCTCCACTGCAACAAGCGCAAACTCCATCGGCTTTGAACTTGTGTGTGTGAAATGAGCTCTCTGTGCTCTGATTGTCAACCTTTCTCTGTCCCCCCCTCTCTTGTTCTCTGCTCCCCATCCCACTTTTTGCTCACCTCCCCAAATTCACTTTTTAGTTTGACACTTTTTATTTGTGTGACTGGCAAATATGAACATCATTCCAACAAGCGTGTGACACACAGGTGCGTTTATTTCGCCCACGGTATTTCTCTTTTCCTGCATGTTTACATACCCAAATATTCTCTTTTTGTGATCCTCCAAAACATTGCAATGTAGAACAATTATATCTGATTGACATTTAATCATAATAAGCCTAACAAATAATTGATAACTGAATGTGTCACACTATTAATGATTTTAAAAAAAGAGAGAGAATACTGTGCATTAAAGCAGAGGAAATTGTTGGATCCCTCAATTCTTCATTCCTGTTAATCTGGGTCATCCTCTCATTGGCACCACAGTAGGCAGAGCAGCCTAGATTCCTTTTTTATTTCTCTACTAACTTTTCCACACACCTGGGGGATCCCACTTCCAGGCAACTGGGGGACCATACAACACAATTACACTGAGCAGCTAAACCAACAGTGTGCCCCTTCCCAAGGAGGATTTGGATGTTTTCCCTCCTTTTGAAACAGGAAAAGTTGGAAGAAATCTGGGCTCTGTTTTTTAAACTTAAAGCTGCGGTAGGCAGGAATCTTATATTAAAACCCACGTCATCAAACAAAATCTCATGCGATTCTTTTGCCCTGTTCACTAACACATCATTCTGTTGTGAAGAATGGATGTCAGTGGAAAATTACTGCAGGAGAAAATGATGAATCAAGCAAAACTGTCTGATGTTTTTCATCAGTTCATGGATATGTTGCTTTATTTCTGAGTGTAAAGTGAAAGCAGGGTGATGTGTTGACATTGTAATATGAAACTCGACATCTTCTGGGTTTTCATTTCATTTCCCTGATTTGGTTAGTTTAGATTTTTGTTTTCATGGTCTCAAAGGCTGCATTACTGATCCTTCTGAATGTTGAGCAATCAAGGCTTCTACTTGCTTAGTCATCACATCAACTTTAATAATAAGTTAACACTTTTTTGGTACCAACTGAATAGCAGCAAGTATCAATCATTCTCGTATTCTATTAAATCTTATAGATAGTTCCTGATTTAAATCACAGTTTAATTTTTCTTTTCTTTTCTCTTCGTCTAAGTTCTTGTTTAGACAACATTTAACTTTTGAGAACTTTGGCTTGTATTGCTAAATAATGAAACAGGGTTTTGTGGAAACAACACGTCCATTATCTTGCTCTACAGATAAAGTAAGGTAATGAAAACAAGTTTCATTTTCGTAATGGTTCCAGTCTCGGCTATTGTGTTGGTACCAAAAAACAACAACAGAAGTTCTACCATCAACCTTGACAAAGAACCAGTAGTAGTTTGAGGGGGGGGAAATGCCATCCCCCTTGTTAGCAAAATGACCAAAGTGCATGCCCCTTGATAACATGCCATCCTCACTCTCCATCCCCTAGTAGCAGAGAGAGTGCAGGGGCAGAGGGGTTGTTTAGTTGAATATGTTAGTGAAGTCTGCCTAACAATTGATCCTTTATCTGACTGAGATTTGTGCAAGTTAGAATCTTTGGCGTGGACCATGGCTCAAATATCAGTAGCCTAACTGTGCTGTGCATTGATAAATCCATGGCGCTGTCCGTGGTGCTGCTGAAGTAGCAGACGGATGTGTAATTGCAACTTTAAAAACTACAGAACCAAAAGAGTCGTAAATGGGGCAGCTAGTCGCGGGTGTGAAAAATTAACTAATCGCTAACTTCAGAGAACTAACAAAATGAAAACCATGTTTATGATTTTATTTTTCAAAGACAAACATAGCACATGTGATTTACAGAGCTGTAGCAGACACAAATATGCATTTTATTTTCAGTAGGACTTAGAAATGATTTGTTTTTTGAAATTGTACTCATATGTAAATAGTCTATGAACGTCAAACAACATGGGGATCCACCACTATGAAGTTTATAACTGTAAACTGCTGGTTTTAAGTCCAGCTAACGTCTTTGTTTCCTCCCAAAAGGTCCTGTAGGTCTCCATCATCAGATTTATAATAAGTAAATAAGATTAATGTCTAAGAATATATCTAAAGAGTGGCTACCTCTCACTGCCATTTCAACCTACAGAATTGCAGCTTTAAGCTTTAATGTAAATTTTGTATAGATCACAAAGCCTGAACGCATTTTTTATCTCACCTGCCTCCTCTCTCCTCTCTTGCAGGGCGATGGCTTGCAGCTGGAGTACGAGATGAAACTGACCAATGGCCAGTCTTTCTGGACGCAGCATTTCTCTGCAGATGAGTTCGGTAAGAGTGATTAGACGGAAAGAGAGAGATTATGGAAGGAATCGCTGATGGCACAAGCCAACACCACTTAGCATGGCCAATAAAGCACACTGAACTGAACAAATTACAATAATGAAGGGACGGCTGAATGAATTAATGATGATAGATGAACTGAAAGGAAGGGATGAAAAGAAAAAGAGGCCCAAGTAGCTTCTAAATGAATTATTCCTACATCTCCAATGTTCTCTTGCCGCCCTCTGTTTTTTAACTAATCATCCTCATCAATTATTCTCTGGGTTTTCATCCTTTCCTTTTTCTACTATTTTGTTCGTCTACTGCCCTTCTCTTCTTCACCCATTCTCCAAATATTCACAGGAACCTCCTCTTGTGCCTTCTTTTATCCTCTTTCCATCTTCCTCTGTCTTTTGTTCAATCTTTCTTTCTCATCAATTATTCTTTTTTCTTTCATTCCTCAACTTCCTCCACCCATATTCACAGGAATCTTGGAGACGGACATCACGTTCCTGGTCATCTTCTCCTTGGTGTTCCTCCTCTCCTGCTACTTTGCCTGTAAGTACTGTCTTTTCCACTTACTGTGTCTCTCTTCCTCCCTCTTCTTCTACGAATGAGCCAATTTATTCTGACTTTCAAAGCCTGCGGCAGTCATTAAGTGCCCTTTTCATCAGATCTATTATAAAATCGACATGTTTTCTTGATGGCATAAGAGTAAGTTCTCATGTTTCCTCTGACAAGTAAAGGGGGAGCATGTGCCTATTTTTTTTCTCGGGGCCGACAGTTTGTCAGAACAGAGCATGAGCAACACAGAAAGCAGGAGAGAGGATGGCGAGAGTGGGGTTTGGTTTTCGTGTAAAGGTGAACGGTTGAATGGAGAAGGTAGCGGTAGCCTTAAGGTTAGTGAAGCGAGTTTGTCACATGAAGGTCACAACTCAAATAACCCAAAGAGCTTAGAACAAGAGCCCCTGGAATGACTTAACGCTCAGTGAAAACTCTTGTCACTCATTCCCTGCTTTTGTCATGTATTGTATTGTATTGTTTTCCTATGCAGCCGTATATCTTCTTCCAAACTGTTAAAGGATCAATTTCCTTAAATTACAAAAACACAACTGGTTGTACTGGCACAGTGGTTCTCTACCTTTTTTGGCTAGTTTTATTGGCCAGGATTTTGAGATATCCCCAATAGAATGGAAGTGAATTTGTTTTTGTGCTCACAGCTTTAAAAATGTATACCATATAAAAAATTTAACCGCAACAGATACTCTGGATAGTCCACAGAACACGCTGTCTATAGTTGTTATTGGGGCTATTTTTGTTGTTGTTGGTAGAAACCCTTTCCAACTAGTAACATAACAAAGACACCGAGCTACCTATAAAGGCGTAGCCCCACCTAGTGGAAAAGTCACGCCACGGCACTGGTTACTAATGCCCGTAAAAAAGAATTTGCTCGGAAAATTCTTCGTTGGCCCATGCTACACCCTTTCACCAAATTTTATGAAAATCGGGCCAGTAATTTTTCCGTCATCCTGCTGACAGACAAACAAACAAAGCGAAAACATAACCTCCTTGGCGGAAGTAATGAAACATGGACACTGAAGGATTCTGATTCTGGAAAGAGATTTTGCTATAAAATGTTTTTAATGTACTTTTAAATGCTGAAAGTACTACAAACTATATTCCAGTAATCCTCATTTTACTTTTGCGAAGGCAGAAATATCAGACATGAATGTTTTTAAATCTGGGTTAGTAAAACCCAAACTATCTGCATGGCTAGATCCCACAATAGGTATATGAAAAAACTGATACTTTAAAGTGAAGGAATCTGTATATTAAGCTCCAACATTGGCATAGATTATCCTTCACATTAATTCAGTGTCATCAAAGTGTTTTCTAGTCAAATGTATCCAAAAATGAGAACATGTTGAAATGGAAGTGGGCCTTTTAAATACTGGGGGTTAGGCAAAGTTTATTTCTTGCTTTGCTTGCCATACTGCAGAGGAACTAGGCAAGGCTATGTAATGAGGTGCAAATAGATCTTTTGGCTTTTGAATTCTGCAGAAATCTTTTTGTGATTTCATGCAGATTGACAGACTTTGAATGCACTGCTGTATGTTCCCCATTCCCCATGTGCATATTGCTTTTGCCAGCTTCTTTTGAGTATTCATTGACATGGAGGCTTGAGTTTTATTTATTTGCACAAGTTAAAGTCAAACAAAGGACATAAACATAACAATGTAGAGCGTTGTACAAATAGAAGAAAACAGGCCTAAAGGGACTTTTATTTCATTACTTTTACCCAAATGAAAACAGTACCCATAGATTATGAAATACAGGAAAAGGTTTAAAAGGTTATAAAACATTGAAGATGACAGAGTTTTCATTTTTGGGAGACATGTTTTTTGATAGCCACCATTAGAGTACCTTTGAGAAAGTCACAGAAGGATCCAGCAGCATCTGGGGTTTCATTTATAAACGTGGCGTACGCACAAAACAAGGCTGAAAATGTGCGTACGCCACGCAAAGGTTGTGATTTATAAAAAACAAACTTGACGGGAGAATGTGCGGTCCTCCACGCAAACTCTGAACCATGCGTACGCACATTTTGGAGACAAAATAGGAATTGGCGACGCAGATGGTGAGGTGGTGAACTGAAGTCAGACTTCAGAGAGTAAATGGGAATAAGATTACTCGTAATATTTTCTAGTATTGATGCCACACGTACATTCTTTCACTCCATATCATCCACATTACCATGAAGATGAAATCCAGCAGTGTTATTTGCGCTTGTACTGAGTGATAACTGTGCCATAAACACCTCCAACTCAAATCTTAAATAAAAATGTGTTCTTAATATTTAATCGCCGCTGTCTCGCCGTCACATTGTCCACATTGCGCAGGAGGAGGAGATGGCCCGACTGCATGGAATACAGGATAGCATCAAATACCCTAGCATTAGATAACGGGAGAACACAGTGTAAATAACTAAATATCTGTCTTTAAAACTGTTAAAAATCTATAAATTATATAGAATAAATCTTATTATATACGTCTGGTATATCGAAGCTGTCCCCGAGTGCCGTAATGCCTGCTGTTTTGGACGTATTATTAATATATGTAGTCTATAAATCAGGGTTCCCTACACTGTGCAAGAACAGGCAGAAATTATAATTCAATTTGCAGCAATTCCTGAACGTCTGAGAAGTTTTTTTTGCTTTTTCTCCGCCAGTTGTCATGATTCGGCATGATTCGTTGTAACGAAAGAACAACTGCCAGGGTCATTAACATACTGATCAGCATTCATGAGGTGCTTTGCATTGACTATTTATGGTTAAAAATGGGCGTGTACATGGCGGGATAAAAGGCTGATCCACGTATGCACACGTATCCAATCTGTGATTTATAAAGGGAACATTGCTTACAGGTGTGCGTACACACGGTTTTATAAATCTAACTTTTTTTTTCGGTGTACGCCATTTTGGGCTTTTGGGCGTACGTACACTTTTAGTAAGGATCCTACGCACAGTTTTATAAATGAGACCCCTGGCCAGCCAAGCCTGGGGTTATACATGGCAGCTGTGAGTTTATGACCCTTCCTCCCCCTGTAAATTTTCCTCTGGGCCACTTTTGTTTGCAGGAGTGTTTTTGTAGTACAATTGGCTGCTTAAATACACATTAAAAATATTTTCAAACACAGCTTAGAGAGAGAGAGAGTGGAGAAAATGTATAAGGTTTCATCTAGAGACAGGCGACACAAGATGGATGCATAGTAATGGTCGCTCCTCCCCATTTATCTGGCCCGCTTCCTTGTTCTTTTTTTTTTTCTTCTCTCTGTCTCACACTCTCTGTACCTCTCTCGCTCTCCTTCGCCATCTGTTAGCATATCTCCATCCTTTTTATCTCTATCCCCCCCCCCCACACACACACACACACACACACACACACACACTCACACAGACACACACCTCAATCATCTCCATCTTCTTTTTTTCTCCCCTGCAGACAATCTGAAGGGAAGACAGCTTCTTCACACAACCTACAAAATGTTTATGACGGCGGCAGGTGTGGAGGGTGAGAGCTTCTGTCCCGAACACACACACACACACACACACACACGCAATACGACAATGAGCCTCTCGCAGGGCTGCAGCATCTTATACCTTAATCCCCACTTCAAGAGCTGAGATATTATCGCCCTTATTAGCCTCTGAATAGCAACTTTTGCAAACCACAAGCAACTCTACAGTGTTCAGTGTAGCATGCTGTTACTGAAGAACAACCCCCTGACCCTCCTCAACCTCTCCTCCTTTTTCATCTCCCCCCCCTTATCTCGCTTTCTTCTCTCTCGCTTGCTTGTCCCCTCTTCAAATCCCTCCTCAATTCTCCTGCCACCCCTTAATTCTCTTTCTTTCTCTCTCTCCTCCCACTTCTCTGAAGCCTTCTGCTCTTTTTCATCTCCTTTTATCAATACCTCTTCTTTTCTGTCTCGCTTCTCTACTCCCCATTTCTCTCCCCTTCTCCTACCCCTGCCCCTTTCTCTTTCCTCATTATCATCTCCCTGTCTTCTTTACCTTTTTTTCTTTACTTTTTGTGACATCTCCTTCTTATTTACCTTTTCCCCTCTTCCCAATACCCCCATCTCCTGCTCTCACATCTTTTTCCTTTCTCCCTCCTTCTTCCTTTCTCTTATTTCCACATTTCTTTTTTTTTCTACTTGGCAGTGCTCAGCCTGTTGTTCCATTGTGTCTACTGGGGCCTGTATGCTAGAGATGGAGTTGGCAACGGCAGCCTGAAAATACTTGGTGAGTTCTTTTACTGCATCGGCCACTGACTGACTGACTGACTGACTGATGCTGCCTCTGCACTGTAAAAAACACTGCCATAGCGAAATGAATGAGTGATTTGTGTGTGGGTGGCAAAGTGCAATAGCTGGTTTGATGGGCAGAGGCAGGAACGTGCAAGATTCTGCATGTGTGTGGCGACCTGGTTTTTATCTTTCCCCTATGATATTACAGATTCGGAAACTACAACCTAATTACCCCCTCTGTCTTCTTTCTCATTTTTTGTCTCACTCCTTCTCTCTGTTCGTCTCCAGGGAAATTACTGTTCTCTGTCAGTTTCTTGGTGTTCCTTCTGATGCTCATATTGTTGGGCAAAGGTTTCACTGTCACCAGGTGGGTTTCTGTGTGTGTGTGTGTGTGTGTGTGTGTGTGTGTGTGTGTGTGTGTGTGTGTGTGTGTGTGTGTGTGTGTGTGTGTGTGTGTGTGTGTGTGTGTGTGTGTGTGTGTGTGTGTGTGTGTGTGTGTGTGTGTGTGTGTGTGTGTGTGTGTGTGTTTCTTCAAGCCCATGTGTGTTTGTTCATGCAAGCCTGTCATCATCATCATTGTGCAGGTGTGTTTATGCTGCCACTGTCTCTCAGGCCTCACTGTCACAGTCATAACAGTATCCCATGACATGACAACGTTAGGTGTCAGTCAAAAAGTCAGTTAGTATGCTGGGTGTGATGTTGTGGATAAACACCTGATATATCAGAGGAATTTGACAGATGGATGCTACTCTGATGTGAACTTCATGTTGTTTTTGTGTCTGTTGCAGGATTACTCTGCAAAGCCAGCTGACACATTTCTTGTTTGCTTACTCTTTTCTGGCAAGGCTTAGTGGACATTTGCTTGGGACAGGCATCATTTCAGATAGCCCGCACAATAGATGATTTATGAGTGTAACGTTGAATGTCCAGTCCAACATGCCAGCTGTTCTTAAACGTTGTTACTTTTCTTCCAACCTATCCCTAGATGTTGGTTTCTATCTCAGTTTATGTGAGTTAAATGGCAGTTCAAGGTTTTGAGTTTTGAGTCATGGTGAGTCATCATCTAAACCACTGCTCACAGATTGAAGATTGGTCTTGCTTCGGGCTCAGTTTAATCTCTGGATATTTTCCAGACGGAACTCTTGTAGCGAAAACTGAGCTTGCAAGATTTAAGCTGGCTTCTTCGACTCCAGGATTACACCCTCCTCTGGGCTCAGAAAAATCTCTTAGACTTATTAAACCCCTCTAAAACCCTGGTGAATAAACTTAAAACTGCATCACCATCAAGCTAAAACCATGGCTGTTTATCTGCAGAAACTGATAAGTTAACTACAACTTTGATGTGTTGTCTCTGGTGTGTGGTGCTGAATTAGTCCAAGCAAAATTATATTTGAAAATTCTTGTTATATTTGTTGACTGCAAATAAATAAGCTTTAATTTCTGCTTTTATGAATACATAGAGCTTTTTTCACAGCCTGACGTGTCCATGAGTCTGCAGCCATTTAATATTTATAAAGTTCAGAGCTGAGCACACCAGTCCTTTGTGCTGTGTGGTGTTGGATAGCTGCTTTTTAGACTAAGCTGTCTTTGCGCTGTGTGTAAAGAACGAAATGTGTGATTTTGTGTTTGTGTTTCCATGCATCACCCCCTCTGTCTGTGTATTGTTGAGTGTGTGTTCTTATCTTCCGCTAACTTGTGTTTGACCTCTGACCCTCTTTGTGTATGTGTTAATGTGTGTCAGAGCGAGGATCAGTCACAGTGGGTCAGTTAAGCTGAGCATCTACATGACAGTCTACACAATCACCTACGTCATCCTCTTCATCTACGAGGCAGAGGTAACCTACCCACACACACACACACACACACACACACACACACACACACACACACACACAGTACATTACCCACACTGCACTGTAGTCAACATTGGGGCTACTGAGGTTATTTTAATTATTGACTAATCCATGAATTTTTCATTTTTATTATTTTTAATCAGAAATTCCCAAAGCCTAAGGTAGTTTCTTCAAAACCCAAAGACACTGAGTTGAAAACCCAAAGATATTAAATTTACAATAATGTAAAACCGAAAGAAGCTGCAGATCCACATTTGTTTTACTATTTTCTAACACATCATAGACAAAGATGAATCAATTAATTGGAAAAATAACCAGCAGTGAAAATAATATTTTGCTGCAGCCCTCATAAAATCATCTGCAGTTTGGTTCTTTTCATTTTAAATTCAGATTCTAGCTCGTAAAACATTTGAACACTTCACTTCTGATGTGATTTGAAAGCAGCGTCTGAATTACGCTCAGGATGACTGGTGATGATTTTTGACTTGATATTCGTATAATTGCTCTCTCTGACTTTTTTTAAATAATCTCACAAATACTCATGGTAGAGTAGAACACACAGATCAACGTGGGCTGTAATGGCCTTTTTTGTCAAGTCACTTAATTAAATTGACACATCGCTAATTATGAATATGCAACAAGTTGATTGTTTAAACAAAAAATAATAATTCCTTGATGTCTTTCAAAGATCCAGCAACAATGAGGCAACTAAAAGCACAACTAAAGATATTTGCACTCACTACTGTACCTGAGTTATAACTCTTAGATCAATGAATGTTAGACTTACTAATCAGCATACTGAGAGATCTCCACTCTCATTAATCATACCGTGTCTCTGTATGTGAAGATGGAAACAGATTTTTAACAGCGATGATGTTATAGCATATGAGCTTATAAATTAATTAGACACTTGGGAGTGTTACAGTTACATACATCTGTGCATGCTGCAGAAGCTTCAGCACAGTCCGATCATGATGGTACATTCAGGGACAGTGGATTACAGTCTTTGAATACAGCCTATGAATGACCCAGTGGGAATAATGCAGTGGAACTATCCTTGCTATATTTAAATCTGGAGCCTATAGCTATCTCACACACTGCAATATGTGGATCTGAAGCAGTGCCTGCCCTCTTACATGGTCCCTGCTTTTGAAGAGCTCAAAACTCAGGGGAGCTCCTGCTAAAAATACACCAAACTAGGTTACAATTGGAACTGAAATAAAGAGTTGAAGAGTGTTCTTGGTGCTCGGCCTGCAGGGAATCTGACAGGCCTGGGTTTTCTGGTTGGATCCCAAGAAGCTCCACACCGAGCCGTCACACCAATGCATTATGTAGCACGAGGTAACCGTGTATGGCCAACGCTATCCAGTCACTGGAATGTGAAATGCAATCTGGTGTCCGCAGTTGCAAGCACAGGCACCACACACACACACACACACACACACGCACACACACCAACACATGCCGATGACCCAATTGGGAAGAAGAAGTGTCAATGTCAAAGACTCACACAGAACGCAACAAGCTGAGCTTTGGCTCGGGCATTTCATTGCAGCAGCTGAACCACAAGCAATCCATCTTAGTAATTAGGGCACCAACTACAATGTGTAGCCAAGCCAAACAATGCTTATTTTTTACTTTTAAGTTTAACCTTAATTTTGGCATATCTTGTCAGTTCTTTGACCCAGGTGAAGTGCTGTACGCCTATGACAGCCCCGCAGGCTACGGACTGATGGGCCTGCAGCTGCTGGCCTACGTGTGGTTCTGCTACGCCGTGCTGGTCTCTCTGAAACACTACCCTGAGAAACAGCCCTTCTACATCCCTTTCTTCACCACGTACACACTATGGTGAGACCTGCACGGCTTCCCCCACTCTGCCCTTGCTGCAGATAATAGCACATGAGCGATATTGCAGGAGTAGAAAAATACACGTTTCTCTGTTTGAGGTCTCTTCAATTTGAATAATTTATGCTGCTCTGTAAAACTGTGCATGAGATAGCTGATGCTTTAGCAGCCCAGGAATGAAAAGTTGTTTATTTAACACTACCCTTCTACAACATTGCGTGCCCAACCTCTGTGCTCTAATAACACTGTAGATAATTGTACCTGAGTGAATGATTGCTAGAGGAAAACATCTATATTTACTCAGCTGGTGATTTACTCTCTTCTATCTACAATAATTTATGCTACCATGTATATGTGTGTGCTAGATAGTTTAAAACTTTGTACTGGAAAGTGTTTTTCCTTATAAATAACCCTGAGAAAAACTCTTCTGCATACACTTCTCTGCTTCTCTGCCCTTCACTCACTGGGTGTAATAGCATAAGTTTCAAATGAAGTGTAGATTACAAAGACTAATATTATCTCTGTATTTCTCTCTAATTGCTACCGCAATCTCCCGCCTCATTATCTACGTCTCTCCTCTCCTTCCATCTTCATCTTTCTGTATGCTTTACATCTGCTTCTACTCTCCCGGCCTCTCAGTTCTCATCTTTTCTTTGAATGTGTTCTTCGTTATCCTAAATCTACTCACTGTTCTTCGTCAGGTTTTTCGCAGTGCCTGTTATGGCTTTGATCGCCAACTTTGGGATTCCTCGTTGGGCCCGGGAGAAGATCGTCAACGGCATTCAGCTCGGCATCCACCTCTACGCTCACATCGTGTTCCTCGTTCGTACCCCACACACACACACACACACACACACACACACACACGCTCATGCACCCTTGAACTTCTACATAGTTCACATTATTCAAGAGTCATTATTGCCTCTGTCTGTCATATATTATTCACTATCCTTGAGTCATAACTGCCTTGTGCTGATTGTCTCCCCCACACATCTTTATCTACCTCTTCCTCACCTTCAACACATTGTTCTTTACTAATGGGCCGACTGCTCCCACAAATTCCCTTTTATGTTTCTGCTCACTGCATGCATTGCATTTCCCACTTCTCACTTGGACCTTATATGTTCTGTTAGCTACTATATATACTTTATACATATATTATATACGTACAAATCTGCGGAAATCATCATATATTTTCATCTTTTAATCCCTTAGGTTATCACAAGACCCTCGGCAGCCAATAAGAACTTCCCATATCATGTTCGGACGTCCCAGATTGGGATCCTGCTGTCCAGTCCGAAAGCAGGCGAGGGGGCAGAGAGTTTCCCCCATCATGCCTATGGAAATGGCTCCTTCCTGGGAGACTCTCAACCAAACTTTACTGAACTCTTCTCCATCCAATCAGTGAGTCTAATTTGACATGTTTTTCGATGCATGCTTAATATCTTAGATCAAATTTGTTAAAGCAGAAGACACAGAAGAGCAAGCTCTGTGAAGTGACAGGCACAGAAACAGGTTCAATTTAAATGCAAGCATCAGAATCAGAATTGTAGCTTGTAATGTGTGTCTCTATCCAGCTTAAACACCTCCCAAGCATTTAGCAGTGCTTGCTATAAATAATTAGATTCATCTAAGTTGTACTCATTTTTTGATGCTTTTAAAAAGCAAACATTACTGTGTCAAACCTAGCTTGAAAGTAACTGATGTCTCGTCTAACAAAGATGCGTCAAACTAGAAGGCATTAGTGTAACAATGTTTTTTAAGGATTATTTCTTGGCGTAAACTGCCGTCTCTTCCTGTGGGCGCCAGGTGAATGACGGTAAGCACAGCGTGAACATAGCACATGCACTGATATGAAAACACTTGGGCACAAAGAAATAATGATTAAGTAGAAATGTTGACAAGACCAAATTAAGGCGTCATGTTTGCCGTGATGAATTATCTAGCTTGGGGAACTTTTAAATTTGTGGATGTGGTTTTTTCATACTGCACAGAAATGAGTGACAGCAGAAGTGCTCTGACTCTTCAGCTACACTGATACAATGTGCAGACACAAGTATGAATAATACAACACAAAGGAGCAACCATAGAGGAAGCAACCCAAAGTAGAGAAAATGCATGCCAAGTGACACAAAGTCATGACAAGGAAGGCCAAGTTTCAAGTGTTCATTGTATAAAAAGGCATCAAAGCTTTAAGATAATTTAAATTAATAAAGTTAGATGGCAGTAATAAATAGCCCAAAATATAATAAACGTGAATTAGAGAAAACAAGCAACCCTCGCCATAATGTGTTTTACAAATCAGTACTACCACTTAGAAATGAATTGTCTGACTCCCTGGAAGCCAGTGTAAAGAGGCTTAATTTGCCGCAAACATCTAATTGGAAGAAAGTGGGAAGACCATGCAAGAGTGTGGCTGCTAAAAATTGAAGTACAACAAAACCACCATTTTCAACCCTGGTATCAGTGTGGGTCATAAGAATCTCTCCTATTTGTTGTCAAATAAAATGCCCTCAGTCTTTATTTAAGTGGAGGAAATGTAGTTGCAGGTGATTACTTGCATTGACACAGTGAGTCTATTGGACCAGGGTCATTTGGTGAAAAAGCAAATCTGAGTGTTGTCTCCGTAGATTTAAACAGCATGGCAATGCAGCCTTTTTTGGTTTTGCAGCATTTGGCCTGAAGAAATTGAAATTGAAATTAAAAATTGTCTAGAAAACAGTTTACAGATAAAACAGATGTGCCATTAGTTTTCCCAAGATGGGAAAAAAAATTTTTAAAGTATAAATATAGGATTTAGTATAAAATCATCCATCCAAAACATCTGTTGCAACACGTGAAATACTAAGTACTGTAACTGAAAACAAAGAATCAAATAACAATAAAGACAAGTGGGATATGGATTGGGTAGAACAATCCAAATCATTAGGATGGTGTTTCTAATACTTAGTTCACATGACAGGATGAGCTGGGCAATAATTCAGTTATCACATTTTAGCAGGAATCATACCACAATTAAGTGATCCTATAATTTCATATTTGTAGCATTTTCTGGTGACCAAATTAATAATTCCTTGCAAACTGTAATTAAAAACCAACAAAACTATTTACTAAAATGTTGGTCTCGTACAGTTTAATGCATTAGTGGAACACAGTTCATTGCTTTGAAAATCTGTGTGATTTCTGTAGAGTTGCAAAAATAGGTCAATTAGTCGATCAACAGAAAATGAATCAACTAAAAGTATTTTGATGATTGGTTAATCATTAAAATCATTTTCAAAAAAAAATGCCAAAACATTTTATGGCTCCAGCTTTAAAATTAAAGAGAATTTTCTGCGTTTCTTTGTCATACGTTATACTAAATTTAATATGTTTGAGTTTTGGACTGTTGGTCGGACAAAACAAGACATTTGATGATGTCAGTTTAAAACTTTTACTGATTTCTGATGTTTTGTAGACCAAACAGTTATTACATTAATAATGAAAAAGGCCTTACTTGGAGCCCTAGACTTTGCATACATTTGCCATGTAGTGATTTGCATATTGATATAAAACAATATCTTTGATATTTAATGATTTCAACCATATCCCCCAGGCCTACATAAAGGCTCTCCAATACAGTAAACTAATCTAGAGTAGCTTCAGTTTGTGGAGAGTAACATAACTGAATTGGAGGTCAGGAAACAAAGTACATGTGTAATTCACCTCGACCTATCGGTGAGCTCTAGAGGAGGCTGTAAAAATGTGATGTATAGTGTCTGCAGCATCCACATAACACATGATCCTACATCCAGAGGATCAGACCAGGTCAAAGGTGTAAAACCATCACCTTCTTCCTTCCAGGACCCGGTGAAGACAGTGGAGGAGACGGTGGCCCGTAAAGGACCCGAGGTGCCAAGGAACAGCGAGCAGAAGATCATCACCACTGCTGCCGACTTGACGGCGATATTGCCCCCACCTCTGCCTCAGATACCCCCACGCCTGGCCACATGCTCACCCTCACTCCCGCCCCGACTCCCTTCCTTCACAGAGTATTTCAGCATGCAGAGCGGAGGAGGCGGAGGAGGATTTGGAACGAAGGCATGAGATGGTACAGAGGGAGAGGGGGAAAGGCGTTGAAGGAACAGACAGAATGACAATACAAAGTAGAGTAAGAGTCAGAGTGGAAATAAAGGTGTTACTGTTAAAAGACGGCCAAAAACAAGTTTGGATGGGCGAATAAGAGAAATCATCAGAAAAGTGAAACGGTCCCTTTTCACCTGTGAATGGAAATAACCGAATGGAAGAGTGAGGGGGAAATGTCTGAGAGATAGGAGTGCTCAACTTGTTAAAGAATAAAAAAGCAATAAAAATTTGATGTTGACCAGTAAATGGCACACAGGGAGAAAGATGACAAAGTGGATGTAGCCAGAGCAATAGGATGATAGCTGTGCACGGTGCGGAAATGAACAAAATTCTTGAAATACTTCTGTTCAAAAATTCATGAGGCATTGAGGATGGTGTATCTGGAGGAGTTTGTAAATAGCAAAAACAGGAGAGAGCTATCACTCTATATAGTTTTATTTCAAAAAAGGAAATTTGTTGTCATATTTTTTTCCACATTATTAGATTCCAGTTGGTGCTGTGACCATCAGAAAAATATCATGCCATTACATTTATCCAAGTCATGTAAAAAAAACAAGACTTTTTTTATGTTTGACACATTTTGATAAAGCATAGATATTATATGGAGTTTATTGGGTTACTTTATATTCTTATATGCCTTCATTGCAGCTGGTTATTCTGGATTGATATACTGATGTGTTGATGTAAAATGTCACGTTTACTGTGGGCACTTCTAGGTACTCGTAAAACACGCATGTTTGTATCGTATTCCCCGTCCAAAAAACTGATATATGTGACTCCACGTGACCATACAATATTCGCTTATTGTGTGTATTGAAATCTATAGTTTTGTAAATGCATACAATAGGCTTTAGTATATTTTTAACTGGATAAATTCAGTTAAATGTTATTCCAATCAAAACCTTGCGCTGTCTGAAACATGAAACCAATAATATACTCTGTCGGTTTTAGTTGAGTTTTCACTGGAGTGCAGAATATGCCGGCTCAAAAAATTTTGTTTCTGTGTATGTAGACGTTGGTGAATGTACTGATGCAATACAGCACAAGGACAGGGATGATTTTCAAGTTACTGGAATACTACAGTACACCTTTTGTCAAATGTTCTTTACTCTCTCCTTGGCTTTCAACTACAACACTTAGAGCAGGGGGCTGCCCTTTATTCAAATACGTAAGTAACTTAATCTAGTACCTGAAACATGAGTATTTGTTGGCTTTATCTCACTTTAACGTTCAAACAAATATTCCTAGTTTTGGATCCCCTAACATTGAGCTATGACAAAAAAAAGCCTGATGCAGATGCATACACCTGTAAATAGTCTGAAAATGTCATCGACTGTCCGGACATTTTAGGGGAGGTATCATGATCCGTCAACGTAATTTAACATTGAATTGCTGAAGCTGACAAGTCATGTAAGAGTGTCACTTAAGCTAAGTTCACCACTACCTGCAATTCAGAAAAAAAATGTCGGTGAAAGTACACTAACAAATTCAGTTTTATCTTGACTGTTTTGTACTTGATTCGTAAAAATGGTGATACTCGGCTTGTAGTCCACATTTATCAATGAGAGTCTGTCTGCAGTGGAGTACTGTAGGATGTTAGGACTGTGGTGTTTAACTTGTAAGGGTGTAGTCAGAGGTGTAACTTAGCCTGTGAAACAGAATTATACTTGAATTATAGTACTAGTAGTTATTTCTGATTGTGGCCGGTTTATATTTGGCATGTCTGCCATTTTGTCTGCTGTTGCCTATTGTTATGGTTGCCATGACTTGACTGAACAGACAATGGGTGACTTGACTAACAGACAGGCTTACTGAAACTGTATCACTGCTTCAAATTTGTGTATATTGACATACAATTACAGGACTGAGACCCTTTGTGGAGAGAACTGGACAAAAAGAGATTATGTATGCATGACAGAAAACAGCACAGCTTTTAGGCTACTCGGAGCGATCTGTTTAAGAGCACATCACTGAAGCACTATTCAAATGCATTTTAATGGTGTCAAATGAAAATTCTAAATACGCTGTACATATACACTTTTTGCCAAAATAATAATAAAAAAAGGTTTTATTAGAGGGCTCGTCTGGGTGTGTGTATTATTTGACTACTGTGTTAATAAGCAAGAGTGTCTGTGTTCCAGTTAGGACAAGGGCATGTGTCCTAAGGAGTCAATCTAATATCCGTAAATCATATTTAGAATCTGTTCTCATTACAAGACTCCATTAATATGAAACACCACAGGGACAGGCTCCAGGCTGGTCACAATTTGATGTAGGCTAGCCTAATTATTTCACAGTCCCTGCCAGTATCCCGCTCTGTCTGCTGAAGTCCAGTCACAACAAACTGCGCCTGTCTGTGCCTGTTCTCCAGTAAGGTTATCCATTTGTAAATGGCTTTCAGGGTAATCACTGCCACTGTCTTTAAAGGAAAAAAGTTGTTACATTATTCTGTAACAATTTGTGATGTCAGCTCAGGCGTTATTTTGTGATTTTAGTGATCAAATTTGTCCACTAACTTCTTTTCACTCGTCTTATCAAATGTATTGCAACCTATGGTGCGTTCTGTTTTCTGGAGTTACGAACCGGAAGTTGCAAAAAGAACGCCACCGAAGTCGTATATACAACTCGTCAAGTCGTCTGAACTCAGAGGACCCCGAGTTCACTTTCAAAGATGGCTACGTCGTGCATCACACGTAGTAAACATTGTGGTTTTCTACAATTTTAAGCACTTTTGTCTTTGTTGTAACCAAATGAAGAAGTGGTACACATAGCACTGTATACTGCTACCTATAGGCATGTTGCTACAGTCATATTAGGAGTTAAATACCGCCTGATTAGTTATGTTGTAACTTGTGCAGCTGAAATTGGCTAGAGACGCTCGGTTGCTATATGACAACAACGGCTTTAAGCCGAGCCTTGAGCAGAAAGCAGAGCAGTAGCCGAACGTTAATGTTAATCAAAACGTAATTTCAATGTCAATAACTGGGTGAATAGAATCCTAAATGTTACTAAAAATGTTACAAAAACTCGTAGTATTGTGTGACAAAAAGAGCGCAACAACCCACGGTTACTAGTTTTCCCGACATGGATGTGACGTCACACTCGAGCTACTAGTCGCGATTACAAGACAAAAAGAACGCACCACTAATACAATAGTCCAACAATATGTAAATACTCTGACTTGTGCTTTTATTGTCAGGTGTTCTGTTTGTCCCCAGGATGACAAAATAACAAAAACACTGTACAATGTAGTATAGCATAATAGACAACTTTCACTTGTCACAAAGGGTTTCTGCAGTGTCAACCTAATTGAATTGACTTTTTCCCCCTGAATGACGTAGGCATATAAGAAGCAGGTGGGCTCTAATGAAAGATGCTATCCAGTTGCATTATGGGTACTGTAGGAGCCAGTGTTTTTGGAGTCTGACTCACACTTGGGACTAAATATCTCTTCCTCTGCTGCTTCGATTCTTTTACCACTTTTTTAAAATTTCTAACAACTCCCCCAATTTCATAGAAGTGCAATACTAAGTGTGCTGCTGTTGTGTGGGCCAAATCTTGTTTAAAGAAATAAAGCAAAAATCTGGAAATAATATTTATTAATACATAATCAGTCATAAATGTCTTTACACAATGTTAACAGACACGTCCTTGGCTTCAGTTGACACTGGAGCTTTTGGACTGCTTTTCTGGTGAAGAAATGAACAAGTGTCTATATGCCACAACCTGCAGCAACTGCACGTGATTCTTCAGAGGCATTTCAGCACCCATCCATCATCCTTCAGCGACCACCATCACCGATCCAACACCAGGAGGGTTTTAATCAAGGTTTTGCAGCCAACTGTTGTGCCCTCTCCTCTCTGTAGCCTTTGAGAAGCTGGTTGATGAGTGTCAGTTCATTCTCTTTTTTCACAGGATAGAGCGGCGGGAAGGGGTTGCCTTTGTACTCCAGGACGGCCATCTTTGCTCTGTCTAGGTTCTGTCTGTTGGGGATGCGTGCCATACGTGTGTAGCCATTTGTCTGGGTCTCAAACCGTGGAGCAAGGACCTTGAAGAGCTTAGGGACCAGATCCTTTTCCTGAAGAGAAAAAGCACATTCAAACTAAACATTGACTTCCCATTAACTGTTTTATATTCAGAGTGAAACAGCTTTTAACTTCAGAAAGTTGAGAAGAGCTGCAGACACGTACCGTCAGCCAAAAACTGGCCATTTTCATCGCCTTCTCATCAGTGTCTCCCTTTTTGGCATAGTCAATAATCTGGGACAAAGAAAACATATACAGTCAGAACCATTGTGTAAAATATGTTGCCTGTTAGACACATTCATATTAAAATAATCTTGTTCACATAAATTAGTTTAATGTGGGATGAACATTTTTGGATTGAACCAGATGAAGACCTAATTGCCTTTATCAGTCTAATAACATTTTGGGAATTGTAAAACAGGCCAATAAGGCTGATCATATGCCTTTGCTAGTTTTATAACTAATTTTGTTAAAGATAATGTTTTTTTTTCTATTACAATGTGCACATCAAAATAACTTATTTTTAACATGAAATCATGCCAAAGTTTAATTGAAATGATAACAGTGAAATGTTGCCGAGCCATTAACAGTTTCACATATTTCGACTCTTAAAAGTTCACTTTTTCTTCTTCCACCATAACACTATATGGACAAAACCTTAACCAAATGTGTGGTGGCTGATATTGATCCATCATAACAAAATCTCAGGTCGAAAGATGTAGGCTATGTAACTTGTATAGCGTTCCTGTTTTAATTTGGCTATTATAAAAATATATTAAATACTGTAACGTTAACGTCAGCTTAATGGGTAGCTAGCCAGCAGCACCAGGTCATAGTCACCTTTTCAGCGTAGAAGCGGACTTCATCTGCTCGGGCCGCCGTGGTTTCTATCCTCTCGTGTCGGACCAGTCCTGTCAAAATGTTCCGCAGCATGTTGATTCGGGACTGCGGCCCCATACCCATCTTCCGGGCCACCCGGCCGTGGGAGATCAACATTTGCAACGTGAGGCGCATCTTGTCCTGTTAGATTCGCCTGCGTGAATCTGCGACGAACAAATGGAAAACTAAACTAAACGAGAAAATGTTCCCAAGTAAAGCGTATTATCAATTTAACCCGCCCTCTAGCTATCCTACAGAGCAATTACCTCAATGTAATCACAAAGCCCGAGGTCACTCAGCCGTCAGCAATCAGTCAGCAATGCGAAGCTAACATTAGTGGTGCGTCGTCAAATATGTCCGACTTGGTAATAGAACTGGGGAGCGACAGTTCCGCTAAACTCACTGCAGCCAGAAACGATGAAAATCAAGAACCGCAGAAAAAAGTATCAAGGTCATTGTTATTATGATTCTTAAAAATAAGCGACGGAGTACCTTTGGGTGTCTGTATATCTTTGTTTTTTTGGATAGTTATTGTATAACTTTTAATGGGGTAATCAAGCACATTATAAGTTTTTTTATTCAGTGTTCTCTAATTTCTACAGATTTATTTCTTAATTATTTTTAATACTATACTCATACTTTGTTCTGTTTGATCTCTTATTTTTCTATGTTAACCATAGACTGTAAATATTAACAGTCTATGATTTTAATTGCATGGCCTCGATTTATAATATGTTGAGGCGACGGGCAGTCAGGTGGGCTTAGTACTGAGAAAAAGAAGAAATTAATATAATTCTGGATTAATGCATGACATAAAATATCCTTGATAGCTTCTGCTATTTATCATTTTTCTACAAGATCAGTGGCTGGATATAATAGTTTTAAAAGTCTTAATTGCCGTAGGCTAATTGCTGTAACGTCAAGTGCCCTGTGTGTGAAAACAACAGTACGCATGCCCACGTTGCACAAATTTGATGCCACGTGTTGCTGATTACCTGTTGGCCCGCTGCAATTTGATTGGCTATTTACCAAAGTACTGTTGTCGTCATCTGCTGGTAGTTGCCAGAAGCGTAGTGTAGTCATCATGAACGTTGTGAATTATCTTCTACACAAAAGTAAAAGTCTGCCCTTTGAATAAACCTTGAGACTAAATACATCAGTGCCCACCAGCCGCGGGCTTTTGTTATTAACTAACCGCTGGTAAAAGTTTTTTAATGTCAAGGGATTCTCTTTCTGTGTGTTATTTGGAGTGGATGGTAGTGGTACCCTGGTCAACAACAGGCTTTCAGGATCTCAAGCATCTTTCGTAGAGGGTTATACCAGATCCTGTCTATGGAGAGCCTGTTCCCTCCCTATCTCATTCCCATTGTACCAACCCGGAATTTTCCCGAGAGTGGAAGTTCTCCCCTTATTAGACATTCTCTGGTTATACCAAACATGAAGCAGCAGGACAACGCGGTAAAATTGGGCTTGCTCGGCAGAACAGCTAGCTAACATTACCCAAACTGAGGCGCATATATATATACGGAAGTGAGCAGCACAGCACGTTGAGGAGAACAGGTATGTGCTTAGTTGGATTATCGCCTGTGTTGAAAATAGGAAATGGAGCATTATGTAAAATTGTGTAACTTTCTTTTTTTGTGTCCGTCCAAAGTAGTTGTTGCCCCACAACTTTCTACCTAACACGCAACTCATGTTTGTTGTATTACTGCCTATAACATCAAAGTAAACAGGTCTTTAACTAGTAATATAATTGAATGTTTTCCCCATTTTATTCGTCGTGTGGATTTGCCAGGCAGATCAGAAAGACAGAGAAAGATACCAACTAAAAGCATACTTAAAATGCAGGTGTTACACCTATTTTATTTGAATGCCCAATGTCCTTGTTGACACAGGATTTTGCAGTATAGAAACCGCTGTAGCAGAGTGATTGGACTGGATTCAGTAAGAGGCCATGGTGCTCTGCAGCCAGTCTGTAAAAATGCAGGTCTGATGCAAGAAAGAGGGAAAAGGCATGTTTAAAACGTTATGTCACGCCAGGCTTTGGGAATATATCTCTTTCACAAAATAGAAATAAAGGATTGCTGTGGGAAACCTTTTGTTTTTTACCTTGGCATAGACACCGGGGTGGTTCTTCTCCGCACACCCAAAGCCCCAGGACACAACACCCTGCAGCTCACCGTCACACACAACAGGACCACCGGAGTCAACCTGAGAGTTGGGGAGCAAAGAAGTTTAACATAATATATGAAAGCGTTAAGTCTCAACTTAGTGCTAAGTTCAAGTCATATACTTTTGTCAGTTTGCAACAACAGAGATACATAGGCCTACCTGGCAGGAGTCTTTGCCTCCTTTGATGTATCCAGCACAGAACATGGCCTCAGTGATCATGCCGGGGTAGGAGTTGTCACAGTCCTCATCAGACAGGATGGGGATTTCCAGGCACTGCAGCCTGTTACTATCAGCAGCTGTGGAGATGCAGAACCAGAGACACAATGTCAAATGAATGATGGACAAACGTAGACTAACAGAAGCCTTGTGTCAGAGACAGTCCCTCTGTCCCAATGCCAAAAAAATATTTGGTGTCCCAAATACAAAGTATGCATTTTTGCAGTATGGCAGAAATAGCAGGATGTATCCGGTCGGAATGCAAGCCAGCATGCTTTTCTGGCTATTCTGAACCACAATCCCTCGCGCAGCATAGATGAGCAAGAGGGTCAAAGTTCAAGCCGCAATGTTATGAAGAAGTAGTGTTTCCCAATTGTATGCATATAGTCTGTACTTTGTAAGGGCAGTTCTGGTGTATATTAAAAGTAAAAAGAAAAATGATGTGATTTGGAACTCGGCGAGTGTTTGATACTCACAGGAGCTCATGAACACACCCCATCCAGAGACTGTGCATGTGGTGCCAGCGGGGGCACAACTAGTAGGCAGAGCCACAGGCCGCACATACTGGTTGATGGTGGGGGACTTGCTCAGCTTGATCAGCATGAGGTCATTGTTAACCAGCCAGGACTCGTAGTTGGGATGAGGGATCACGCGTTCAGCAGAAATGATCTGTTCATTGCCATCCACGAACCAACGGTTGTGATCACCGAGGACAATGTCCATTTTGCTGAAAGAGAGGAAGAAGTTGTAAGCAAGACAGAGAGAATGGCTAACAAGAGGGATGAGATTAGTGCCTTTTTGTTATTTTGGATATGATGTTTTATCAGCACCCACGATTTGTAGCAGTGAGCAGCAGACACCACCCAGTTCTCGTTGACCAGGGAGCCACCACAGAAGTGGTAGCCATAGTTCAGAGACACCTGATGGGGCTGTGAATGAGGCATGCATTCCTTCCCTCCAACAATTTTGTCATCCTTTTTGGTAACTGAAAAAATATATATTTAGATCTCTGCAAAAAATGAATAGTATCGGTATAAAAATTGTTACTCTGCAAATTCCCAACGTTTTTGCATCTCCTTTGCCTCTTTGGTGTTTTTCTTAGTCATAGATGTTCTTTGGTAGATCATGAATCCACAATCTGAAGGGCATGTTATTTTCCACACTAAATATATTTAAGCAATATATTAAGTGATGCTTACGAACCTCGGCGCAAGCGCCTCGGTCCTAGTCGCATCACTGTCGTGCCAATAATGACATTAAATCAAACCTTCTCGTGTAATATTGCGATTATACAACCACGGTTACCACCAAAATACAAGTTATAATCACACTGTATTCATATTGTGGGGCAATTTGCAAATATAAACACCAGACTGCTTTGCTAGCTCTATCCTGTTATAACTAAGATATCTGCTGAAAATTTTATTTTTTCCATGGATAGATTGTGTGGTCGGATATACTTGTCGTATAATCTACAATTTTTTTTGTAATGTGGTCCGTACTTACACACAACTCCAAGGAGCAGAGCAAAGACCAGAGACCTCATGATTGGTTGATGCCACATGGAGATGCAAAGATTTTTTTTGGGTGCTCCGGTGCTGTTGACCAATCAAACCCTCAAATAGTGCTGATGGAAAAACGCTGCCATATATACTTACGAAAATTCTGCCAGTAAAATGCACCTTGAAAATGTGTGTATTTTAGTTTGATTGGTTGTTGCACTAGTCTGGTGTGAGTACAGTACACTATTGTCTGTACAGGTTGTAATCAGCATCCTGACCTTGACTCGGCCCCAGATGCAGCGCCAGGTGGAGCTTCTCTCACAGATTGACTCACTGAGTGGCTCTGGCCTGCCCAAATGAAAACTGCAGGGACAGTGCTCCTATACAGACCAATTACTTCAAAATGTATTTATGAATTATTGCTCTTTCTCTCAATTAAGCTCAATACAGTTCAGTTCAGCAGTTTTAATGGCATAGTGATAATGTGTCATGTTGCGAGAACAATATTGTCAAAGTGAAGAGTGAGTTAAAGAATATTTACTAAATATTTACTAATAAAACAATTGAAAAGATACATTCAGATGAATTGATGATAATCACTAAAAGTACAGTACACTGAGACAGTAGCCTATTATTTGTCATTTGTCATTCAATTGGATCTTTTTTCTACTATAACCCAGTGTATGATATACAGTCACATATTGTGCTGCCAAATATGCTACCAAATTTCTACTTTGAATTACATTTGACACATTTGAAAAGAGAGAACATCGCAGTCTATTTTTATCAGCTCTATCTCAGCTTCTGATGTCTATCAGTGAAATGATTTTCTGTTCATATTCTCTCAACTACAACTACATTGCTGATATTTTGTCTATTGCATTCTTTTATCGTTCTGTCTATTTCATTCCTATGCAGGGATTGTTTGCTCTATGAATAAATTGGCTTAACTTGACGGGACGCTTTCGCGGTAATGGCTATTTGCAGAGCAGATTAGATTTGATAAGGGTTTAGGTAATTCTTTAAAATTAATAGAAACGTATTCATAGGTTATTATTATCATTAAAATCAGAATCATCATAAAACAACAAATAAAAATACCCCAAAACTGAGTGAAAGAAATGGTGCAACATTTGGCTGCAATTATGTATTATGTATTTTAAGATCCAATATGTAATATACAGTATTCAAAAATGACCACAATATGTCACCAGATAATAAGGAAACATGCTATGTTGAAATACTATCTTCTGTTGGGGACCAAGAAGCTGGTTAAATCTGATTTTAACCAAAAGGCCTCAGATTAAACTGACCTCTGGATACAGGACACACATGTGCTCAGAGACAAAGGAACATGTGACCAAGACAAAGGAATCTTGGCCTGCATGTAAACCCCAAAGCCGGGGTAATTCACACCTTTATGCAAAAGTGCCAGCCAGAAGGGAAACGCCTCACAACTGGCAGGAAGTCAAAGAACTACAAGATTGTAGTCTTCACCCTTTCAAGAGTTTTGAGTCTTCCTATTGGTTCAGCGGGACCATAAACACAGCATGCAGTCTTAACCTATAAATAACCTGATCCTAGGAAACTCCCTCGTCTTCACTTGCAACTCCCGTTGCTGAAAGGAGGCGCGCAAGCGCTTGTGCTGAACTTCCATTTTCTGGAGAAAGTGGATTTTATTTCGGTGGATCCTTGAAAACGCACCAGTGTTTTCATATCTGAAGTGAGAAGGGAACAACGTTTTTTTCTCAAAGTCGACTAAACTTGCCCCTTGCTGCTTTTTGGAGGGAAGTTTCTCCGTGGCTGCTGACGAGCGCCAAGGGATTTGTTCTGTTTAATTTCTGTGGAAATCTATGGACAGAAACAAACGGACTGAACACACCGTAAGAAGGCTTACGTCTGGGCAGAGATAAGTAGTGTCTTTATTAATGAGCAAAGGGTTAGCTACCACTTGTTGCCATTAAGGTGATCTGATTTAATCATGTACTGGTCCATATGTGATTATTAATCTGTTCTGTAAATGTATAACTGATCCCTATACTGTTTGATTTTGGTTGTGTTAAATAGCTGGTTTAAAACCGTAAGCGCTACCTGCTTAACCACTCCTTTGACGGAGTTTTAGTTACTGTCTGCGAGACAATCGCGAAAATCAGCTGTTAGCCACTGAGCTGGCTGTTATAGATAACTAAGATCAGAGTGTTTCTTTTGTTTTCCTCCTTTATTCTGTTCCTTTTACTAACACAAACACGGACACAAGCTAGCCACGTAGCTCCCGAGCTAACGCTGCTAGTTTAACTACATGGGGTTGCCTGGCAACCCCCCCTTTACCTGTTCAACCCCTCCTCGTTGCACCTAGCACCACTATCGCCCTCTTGAGGCTAAATAGTTTTGTGCAGCTCACAGGAGTAGCCATTTTGGGAGTTTGTTTTCGTGTTAGAACTACACTTCGACACCGCCCCTCCCTTTTCACTCACTCTCTCTCACACACACACACACTCACACACGGACACAGACGTGTCCGCCCATGCTGCTTTGTTTCTGCTTTGTTTTTGGTTGTAATATTGTAAAAAGGTATATAAGTTTATTATTGAAGGATTATTGATTAGCTACTAATTGTGACGTTAATAAATCTTATTATACTTAATTAGCAGTTGCTTGTGATTATTTGTGTACTTGTTGTAATAATTGCTGGTCGATCAGGTCCGTGCTTGGATTCACCCCTTCCTTTATTTCCTTTTTAAAGGATTATCACAGAAATGAGACTGATCCACAGTTTGATTATTGGTCCCTGACTTGCAGGGTGGTGCCCCGTTTTGATTGTTTGTCGATTTGATAAAGTTATTAATAACCATATTCATAACTTTATTAATATTGATAAAACATCTTTGATAATTTGCCAATGATCAAATCTGTACCCTACGAGATTCCTACACTTCTCTTATAACAATGGCAGGATTTGGAATTTCTATTCCGTGACGGAATGTCACTAGGAAAACTAGGCATCTTTCTAAACAGTTGCATGACCATAGGTGTGGTAAAACACTGGTAAATATTGGAAATGCATTTTTAAGATGGAGGCAGCTTATCTCATAATCATGGTTTTGATTTGACTTAGTGAAACCTGCAGAAACTCTGATAATGGAAACATGCAATTTAACTTTGGCAAAACAACCGTGTAGTCTGAATTGTTGGATTTGGACGGACAAAACCTGTGCCCCGGGTACAGACGACCACGAGCTAGCGGTCTTTTTATTGGCTGTTGCAGCAATGTGTCAGTTGGGCACAAATTCTTCGCAAGGTTGCGGTCTTTATAGTGGTTATTGTTGTTATGTTTAGCCGTTAAAAGGTGGCTGTCAGCCGGTTACAGAGCTCCGCGAGAGCACTGGCTTTTATAACTGTAAACATAGCAGCATCTAGCAACTCCACTGCGCTGTAAAGTAATAGCAATGTAAGACTAGCATCTAGCTAACATTGACATTGTGTGACGTTGGGTTCAACATTGGCAACCTGGCAACCCCTGTGATCCTCGGCACTCGGGTGGAGGGGCCGGGTGAGACAACTCTCTCCAGTATTTTGAATTTGGACTGCAGTAACCATTTTAAATACTAGGCTTATAAACCAATTTTAACACTAGCTAAAGTATTATAGATAGATTATTAGCCACGCTACCAAGGCCGGTGGAATTTGTTTTCAGTACAATATATAGGCTATTATTAATGATTGTTGAGCAGAACGAAAAGTTGTTGCTTGATACAAGAATATCAGAAGACGTAATTACCTTGTTTAGTATGTATCCTGAAGAGCAGTAAACAGGTTAACACCTTTTTGTGAAAAAAGTTTGTTTTAAAGTATCATGGTGTAGAAAAACGAAGGCAGAAATTGAGAGAAACGTCATTTGAAAGTCAAGGTGTAAGACTTTATTGACTCGATGGAAATTATTCAAAACTAGACAATAGTGAAGTTAGAATGATGGAGTGAGTATGGTGATCGCAGGATCAGACTTAATAGGTGGCCATGGTGGTCTCCAGCCATTCGTTGAAGAGGCAGACCTGTGAATGGAGACAGAACAGGGTTTTAGGTCTTAACTGGGCATGAAAGTTCAATTTCAAACAGCTATAGTATTCATTGTAAAGAGATATTTCAGGTTTACCTTGGCGTAGACACCAGGGTTGTTCTTCTGAGCACATCCGTAGCCCCAGGACACAACACCCTGCAGCTCACCGTTGCACACGACGGGGCCACCAGAGTCACCCTGAGAGAGAGAGCGAGAGAGAGAATAACTGTACATGTAAATAAAATTCAGGATATTCTGGATTTGCAACTAAGATGCACTGGTCTAAGATAAGGACTGCTGCAGAGTCCTGTTATTACATACCTGGCAAGAGTCCTTGCCTCCCTCCAGGTATCCAGCGCAGAACATGGACTCAGTGATCATGCCAGGGTAGGAGTTATCACAGTCTCTCTTAGACAGAATGGGGATGTCCAGGCACTGCAGCTTGTTACCGTCAGCAGCTACAATGTGTAAAACGTATGGGTGGAACACGTTTAGAATGACACAAATGAAAACAAAATGTTACCCTGAAACATTGCGTATCTCCTAGCTAGTTAAAATGTAGTTACTCACTGGAGCTCATGGTGTTGCCCCAGCCGGAGACTTTGCACATGGTGCCAGCGGGGGCACAGCTGGTGGGCAGAGCCACGGGCTTCACGTACTGGTTGAGGGTGGCGGGCTTGCTCAGCTTGATCAGCATGATGTCATTGTCGATGTTGTAGGAGCTGTATTTGGGGTGGCGGATAACGCGGGAGGAGCTGATGAACTGCTCGTTTCCCTCGGTGACCTTGATGTTGTGCTCTCCAATACGCACCTCCACACGGCTGTAGAGACAAGAGAGGATGAATGACAGCTGAGTTTCACGATGCCTGTTAAAGGCAGATGGATTCTTGTCTTTATAATTTGACATGTGACATACGATTTGTAGCAGTGAGCAGCAGACACAACCCAGTTCTCGTTGACCAGGGAGCCCCCACAGAAGTGGTAGCCAGAGTTCAGAGACACCGTATGGGCCTGGGAGTAGGGTGTGCACTCATACCCTCCGACAATCTTGTCATCCTCGGTAGCGACTGAAAACACACAGGAGGCCAAATAGTCAGCAACAAACAAACTGACCATTTTTTGAATTCAGTGACCAGAACACAAGCAGAAAGACACATGCTTACAAGCAGCTCCGATGAGCAGAACGAAGACCAGAGACCTCATGGTTGCTGTGTGATCCTGTCGATGATAGAACTTCACCTGGAGCCCTGGTTTATATGGAACGGTTCCTCTCCTGTTTCCCTGCTGAACACACCCCCAAGGATATTTTTGACCAATCAGGATCCTGGAAAAAAATTATTCTGGGTATTGGAAAAGCAAATATTTTGTTGGCTGTCGGTTGGTCTGTACTCAAACTGCATGGCTGAAAATGTATTCATGAATCTTTTAAGAAGTATGTTAAATTTATAAAGTAGTGCTATTGGAGAAATTAGCATTTAAAAGCATTTTAAAATTCAATGTAGCAATTGTTGATCGTGGATTGATCGATCTTGGAGTGCATAATGCCTGCATTTAAAACTACAATTTTTCTTGGTATCTCTTCATTAGCTAGTTTACATGGTATATATTTGTAACTAAACGTTCCATGTGTCATTTATGCAGAGTACACTATATTAGAGAAATTTGTTGGGCTCTACTCTATACGTGGGATTGCATCTTTACATGTGTTATAGCACAGGATGTATTTTCTCATAGTTTACCCTGACATGGATGGATTTGTGCTGTTAAGACAGGGTTGCAACTCTGCAGATGGCCTGGTTCACAACCACAGTTGTTGAATGTGGCTTTCACAGGAAAACCCACCCACATGTCTTTAGATAGAATGCCTCAAAAAAATTCAGTGAAGTGGCAAGAGACAAACGACACCAGGAAACAAACTCACTTAATCACACAATTGTTACAGAATTACGAGTAAGGACACCTCAGTGAATACAATTTAAATGGGATTGGATTTTTAGGTTTTAGTGTCATTGTCTTCAAAGTTATCTGATGATGTTTTTTTTAACATTGTTACAGTGTAGGTTGAAGAATAAAGGTCAATACAAAGAATTATAATCAAAATCAAAAGCTCTGCAACAATTCTGCACAGTCAATTAACCTGATATCTGTGTTAAAATTCAGTGCAGATCTGCTGTTGGGGAAGTTTGAGTTTAGATGTTACAGTGGAGCAGCTGCAATTTCACATGATAAATATGCACAAATCACATGCACATTTTTGGAAGATTAACAAGAACAATAGAAGTCTGAACATTCAGAATCGACTCAAATGTTTAGAAGGATAAATTAAAATCCGCTATTTTCTTTGTTAACGTGGCATTTGTGATAGGATGTAAGCTATCCTCACTTTTATATATGTGCTTAATAGATACTGTTTCAGAGTTGCACAATAGTTACTGACTTATAAATTGTCAGAAAGCAATCAAATATGTTAAACAGCGATTACAAAAATGCCATGGACTACTGTATTATTTTTCCAGTATGGTCATTATTCTGAGTTGAACACAAAAATGAAGGTCTCTAAATGGATTAATTTCATTGTGAAATCTACCCCCATTATGTGCCAGTTAGGCTTGTTGTAAGTAAAGTCTCATGCACTCTTAGATTATATCTTGGCTGAGTGCTCTAGTACTGATTAGTCAGTTGGCCTTGAGTAAAGGTATTCTGTGAATAATCCAGCTGTTTCAGCAATATTTAGTTGAACATTATCGGATCACAGGCCTGAGGCCTCCACTTACCTGAAATGAACCACCCTCATCTAGTGTTCAGTACCTCACTATCAAGTTTTTATTTTGATTGGCATTATTGGACCAATCAGGTGTGTGTGTGTGTGTGTGTGAATGTGTATATATATATATATAAACATGGATTCAGGTGCACTGACAGGATCAAACGCTACAGCCATGAGGTCCCTGGTCTTTGTTCTGCTCATTGGAGCTGCTTGTAAGCGTGATAAATAAAGTACTTTTAGAGCAGGTTGCCTTTCATGCATTGTGCACGTTTATATATTAACTATACTGCAGCAAACTAAAAACTATTTCTGGCTGTCTTACATTTGTTTTCAGTTGCCACGGAGGACGACAAGATTGTGGGTGGGTATGAATGCACGCGCCACTCCGAGCCCCATCAGGTGTCTCTGAATGCTGGGTACCACTTCTGTGGGGGCTCCCTGGTCAATGAGAACTGGGTTGTGTCTGCTGCTCACTGCTCCAAGTCGTAAGCACACTCTAGATATTTTTAGGCCTCACATATTCATCTAAAGGGGGGAATTGGCATGCAACAAAAAACAAGCATCCATCTTTCATTACTATCTTTTAGAATCTTCTGTCTCTTTCAGTCATATTGAGGTGCGTATGGGAGAGCACCACATCGGAGTCCCCGAGGGTAGCGAGCAGTTCATTAGTGCTTCCCATATCATTAAACACCCCTTTTTTGACCGCTTCACCCTTGAGAATGACATCATGCTGCTTAAGCTGAGCGAGCCCGCCACCCTTAACCAGTACGTGCAGCCCGTGGCTCTGCCCACCAGCTGTGCCCCTGCTGGCACCATGTGCAAAGTCTCCGGCTGGGGCAACACCATGAGCTCCAGTGAGTAGAAAACAATTATTTTCCACAAACTTAGATTTCTGAGCCGGTGTCCTAAAAAATCTGCCTACAATCTCCAACAATCCATCCCTACCGCACACTTCCCCTTTTGTTATCTTGCTGCAGCTGCTGACAGCAACAGACTGCAGTGTTTGGACATCCCCATCCTGTCTGATGAGGACTGCAACAATTCCTACCCCGGCATGGTCGACCACACCATGTTCTGTGCCGGATACCTGGAAGGAGGCAAGGACTCCTGCCAGGTGTGTATCTCTGATTTTCTATCACTGTATTTTCAAATTGGACTATAATTGTTTTACTCCTCTGTACTTCAAATTTGCTTAATTACCAATGCATAGCATAATTACTTACAGTATCGCAAAGGTTCACATTGTGAGTATAATCTCTCTCTCAGGGTGACTCTGGTGGCCCCGTTGTGTGCAACGGTGAGCTGCAGGGTGTTGTGTCCTGGGGCTACGGATGTGCTGAGAAAAATCACCCAGGTGTCTATGCCAAGGTATCATTTCCCTACATATACATAAAAAATATAACTATTACCCTCCTTAATCTATTTTATGTGACACTGCAACAAATGGTATAATATATTTTCTAATTTTCAGGTGTGTGTGCAGACTGAGTGGCTGCACAACACAATGGCCAGCTATTAACTGCACCGTTTAACCTGCACATCAGACACATTGACTGTCCAACTGGCAACTTTTTTGTTGAAGTAAAACAAATAAAATGTTTGAAATAAATTGTTGTTTCTTTTGTGCAATTATTACTTCCTATCTATTTTAAATTGTCTAATTAATAATGTAACAAACATAATGACTTTATTTAGACAGAGGTTTTCAGCAGGGTGCAAAGATAAGAATTTGCTTTTAATAGGAATGTGTGTGTGTGTGTGTATATGTATGTATATGTATGTGTGTGTGTGTATATATATATATATATATATATATATATATATATATATATATATATATATATATATATATATATATATATATATATATATGTATGTATGTATGTATATATATATATATATATATATATATATATATATATATATATATATATATATATATATGTATATGTGTGTATGTCCATGTCCTTATTTTATCCATTGGTCATGAGTTCATATCAAGGACACAGTTATCCAAAAAGTATTTCTATAAAAACTTATTTTATTTATAAATTAACAATCCTAAATAACACCGTCTCTTGTATCAGCATTTAAATAAATATAATTTGTTCATTCTGAGACCAGCAGAACAGTGGTGCAATATAACCTTATAAATGTAAGACCACCAGTAATGGTTCCACTTTAGTAGGCTTTATATACCCAAAATTGACTGAGAGAAAAAACTATTTAACTTTATTATATTGGTTATATCTGTATTATGAAACTACTTGCCTTACGGTCTCTTGCTGGGTGAGTCCATATCATCTTTTAAGTCACTTTCCAAAACATATCTTTATTATTAGGCATTTCTAATTTTTCTGTTTACTATTTATTGTTGCCTTACATCTTATTTCCAATATTCATTCATGTTGTATTGCGCTGGTGGCACAAGTCTGTGCCAATACCTTTTCTACCTACCTTTGTGTACACAATGTTCATGTACTTGTACTTTGTGAGTATTTTCCATTTATGCTACTTTTATACTTCTACTCCTCTACATTTCCAAGACAAATATTGTACATTTTACTTTATTACTTTTATTCGACAGGTATGGTTACTAGTAACTTTCATTTTACATACAAAATGAACGTATACATTCTGATTTGTTATTAAAGATTAAAGGCTAGGCATACCCACACAGGTGTTTGTTGGTGCTGTTTGTACATATTCAGGTTGGAGTTGTGCAAAGCTATACTGGGTCACCATGTACTAATAAGAAGGATAAAGTTTAAACTTGTCCCACAAGAAAACTAAGTTGTGCACAAAAGATTAAAGTAGTATCAGATTTTGGGAGTCTCTTTAATACTCTAGAATAGGCCATTTAATACTGAATTTTAAATGCAGGCCTTTACTTTTTAATTGTTGTATTGCTACTTTTACTTAAGTGAAAGATCTGAGTACTTCCTCCAACACTACTTTCTACCAATTGGTTGAAAAGCGCCTTTAAAAAAATATATTACAAAGATTACCTTTTTTTTCTTCAAGGCAGCTTCACCACTCATATCTGAAAACAGATGCTGAGAAACACACAGCTGGGAGATACTGTGTTCACATCTAAATATAGAGGTTGCTTGTGTACCTTTGCAATCTGACCAAAGAAACAGTGGTGGATTCAAACCTTTTACAAAAAATAAAGGTAGCGATATTAAATGCTGAAAAAACTGCATTCAAATCTTTAAGTAGGTAGCTCATTGTGAAAAATGGCCCCCTTACAGATTTGCAGTTTATTTATTGATGTTTTTATATAGAGATGAGTTGGACGAAGTGGTGCTGAGTCAAACTCCATAAACTAGCAATACATCATATTTTAAAACTAGATCATTTATTTAGCATCTAAACCATATTTCTGCTGTGTACCTCCATCTGATAAATAAAGTGGATTAAAAAACAACACTTTTCTCTGAAATGCAATTGAGTAATCTAAAGTACAAAAACTGTATGACCAACACTGTATTTCAGCACAGTGCCTTCACCTCAGAACTGCACATACTTGGATCTTAATCAGGAGATTTCATAAAAAGAATAATGAAATGTTCAACCTCTCTATCATCATGCTAGTCAAGTTAAAAGCCACCCCTCATATTAATAAAACACTGAATTTAACTGTGATTGTTAATTTTATGAGAAAAGTCGTGTGCCATTAAGAAGAATGTAATGATGTAGTAATTTAGTTTAATTTCACACAAATACTTTAATTTGTCAACACAATATTAAAAAACAGTGATAGCATAAACAAAAAACAGGTTTTAACTAACTAGGTATTACAGATAGCCTTGTTTTTACTTTTAGTGGAATAAATAAATGAATACATAACAGAGGAACCAACATGATCCATATTTACACTTTTGCCTATGCTTTCCAAATTTGCTGACAAGAAAGCCATCCTTAACCCTTGTGTTGTCCTAGGGTCAAATTTGACCTGTTTTCAAAGTTCTTTATATCATAAATATGGGTTTCTTACAACCAAATTGCCCAAAAAAAAACATGGATGCAAGATGTACGTTGCATGGAACCGATATAACAATCGTTGCAGGTACAATTAAGGACTACTTTCATTGAAGTTTGGGTGTTTTATTCAATTTTATAGCATTTGAATTTAATTTTTTTATGTTTTCAAAACAGTACATCCTGACTAAAGTTTGACATAAAACAGTCTGTGGTCCACTCAACATCTTCTGATCTTAACTATTAGTCAAAACAATTCATAATTTCTGCTTTTTTTAACTCAAAAGTTAAATACGTCATTTAAATTAGGTTTAATGACCATGAATTTAAAAAAGCGTTGAGAAAAGTGGCAAAAACGTGTGTGTGTGTGAAGTGCCAAAAACTTTGTAAAAAAAAGTTTGTTTTCAATTTTGACCCAGGAGGACAACAAATTCATGGTGGACGGGAAGACAACACAAGGGTTAATTCTACGATGAAAAGTGTTTTTTATGTATTTCTGATAATGAATCGCCTAACCCCAACATCCTGCTGCAATTGGCCCCTTGCTGACCAATGAGGATGGCCAGAGAGCAGGGCAGCTCTCCTGACTGTGGATATAAACCAGGGCTCCAGGTGAAGTTCTATCATCGACAGGATCACACAGCAAACCATGAGGTCTCTGGTCTTCGTTCTGCTCATTGGAGCGGCTTGTGAGTGTGAAGTTTTTATCGAGCAGATTGCCTTTCTTTCTGCTAACAGTCTGTTGGCCTTTATCCCAGAACTTAGTCCAGAATAACCGTATACGGTAGCATCTCCCAGAAGCGAGGGTTTGAATTAGAGAACAGCCGATTCATTTTTAACCATCATCAGTACACACTTTTGGGGTTTGACTAAAAATGCACAAAAAGAACATTGTGCATTCAAAGAGATGTCTTTTAACCAACTTGTTGCTGATGTGTGTGCCTTTTCAGTTGCCACGGAGGATGACAAGATTGTCGGAGGGTATGAGTGCACACCCTACTCCCAGGCCCATACGGTGTCTCTGAACTCTGGCTACCACTTCTGTGGGGGCTCCCTGGTCAACGAGAACTGGGTTGTGTCTGCTGCTCACTGCTACAAATCGTATGTCACATGTCAAATTATAAAGACAAGAATCCATCTGCCTTTAACAGGCATTGTGAAACTCAGCTGTCATTCATCCTCTCTTGTCTCTACAGCCGTGTGGAGGTGCGTATTGGAGAGCACAACATCAAGGTCACCGAGGGAAACGAGCAGTTCATCAGCTCCTCCCGCGTTATCCGCCACCCCAAATACAGCTCCTACAACATCGACAATGACATCATGCTGATCAAGCTGAGCAAGCCCGCCACCCTCAACCAGTACGTGAAGCCCGTGGCTCTGCCCACCAGCTGTGCCCCCGCTGGCACCATGTGCAAAGTCTCCGGCTGGGGCAACACCATGAGCTCCAGTGAGTAACTACATTTTAACTAGCTAGGAGATACACAATGTTTAAGGTAACATTTTGTTTTCATTTGTGTCATTCTAAACGTGTTCCACCCATACGTTTTACACATTGTAGCTGCTGACGGTAACAAGCTGCAGTGCCTGGACATCCCCATTCTGTCTAAGAGAGACTGTGATAACTCCTACCCTGGCATGATCACTGAGTCCATGTTCTGCGCTGGATACCTGGAGGGAGGCAAAGACTCTTGCCAGGTATGTAATTCAGTGTTCATGCAGGAATACAGCAATATCTGTATGAAATTCTTCGCATGGTTTGTTGGCTTTTATCAAACCTTGCAAAGTTGTTTTACACTGTACGCTCTCTCTTTCTCTCTCTCTCTCTCTCTCTCTCTCTCTCTCTCTCTCTCTCTCAGGGTGACTCTGGTGGCCCCGTCGTGTGCAACGGTCAGCTGCAGGGTGTCGTGTCCTGGGGCTATGGATGTGCTGAGAAGAACCACCCCGGTGTCTACGCCAAGGTAACTTCAACAATGAAAATTGAATCAACACACTGTGTCCAGTTTATTCTGCAATGCTATGTTGGTTCACTGTTCTAACTCTGGTCTTATTCATTTTTAGGTCTGCATCTTCAAAGACTGGCTGGACAGCACCATGGCCAGCAACTAAGTGATCCAAACAAGCAAGTTCAGTCAAGCAGCTCAACATCTTTCGCTGTTTATGTTCCATCTTTTGTACTGACAATATGACAAATAAAAAATTTAAAGCAAATCATTCTTATCTTTCTTATGTTATTTCATTGTTATTATGACTTCTCAGTTCCACCATCACACTGCACTACGTTACTGGTTTGAAATAACATGATAAATAAAGCTTCCTAATATTAACTATACATGTACATTTGTCCTATGTATTGATAATTATCACTTTACCTAATAATGAAGGCTTAAAAGTAAAAGTAAATGCTTCAAGTATTTTTGTTTTTTGATTAAAAGACATTAAATATCAATATACTTCGTTAAAAGGTAAAAAATGAAAAGCACATAGCAAATGGGTGTGTCATCCACTGCCTCCTATTTAATGACTTAACAAATGTCAATGTGTTATTTATTTCCATGACATAATTGTGATTGCTGTTGCCTTGGACCCATCCTCCAAAGTTGCAAAGTTCTAAAATGTTGCCTTGAATTTGATGAATTTTAAGGCACTTGCATTTTATTTTGATTACATTACATCAGAATTATTATTATTATTATTTTTGAACAGGAAAATGCTACTCCCATTGGTGCTTAAATGTTGCTGTTTAAAGTCAACGCTTCCTCCTCAAAATTAAATTGTATTCTACTAAATGGCTTGCCTGATATAATACAATAATAATCTTGCCTTTCTGCAGCCTTGTGTAAATTGTAATATCCACCGTACACCCCTTCCACATTAGGATTTCACTACAGATTCTTTTTTTTAACCCTCTTTAGTATTTGAATGGATTTATAATGCAGCTGGATGGACTGCAGGTGCTTCTGCATTATACAGTACTAGACATCTCCCAACTTATTAGAGGAAATATGTCTGCTGTGATTGTTGCCAATTAATAATTCAACTTCATTTCCTAGCATTTGAAGTATGAATATGAAATTATAAATGGATATGCAAAATTATTTTGAAAAAGGATACTTAATGTGTACATTAGTCATTCATTTACTAATCTGTCTTCCTGCCATATTACATTTCATCATCTCAACTCTTGTCTATCATGTATCTTGTTTCAGTTCCACAGTGATGATGAGGAGGAGGAAGAGGAGGAGAGATAATCCACATTCCTGTCTGTGGAGAACAGATGGGAGATATTTCTGTGCAACTGTCCATCGATTGATTTCAGGCAATGTATTGCTTGCTGCAAAAGTGTCAAACCATACTTGTGACTTTTGGGATAACTGACTGCTGATTTTTAACCAACAGCTTCAAGTAACCTTTCATGGAAAAAAAAATAAGGCAATTATGGCAATTATGACATTTATTTTCTTGTTGAAGAGTAAAAGTAATTGCAGTGTTTTCGAGCATCATAATGTTCACCTGAATGGTGACAAAAGTTTAAGATGATGAATTTCTTTTTTTCACTACTGAACGATTGTGACAGATGATCAATCAAAAATGTGTGACTTTAAGCCTGTGCTGCATCAGTTCCTAAGCCTTAATGTCAAAAACTTTTTATTTATAAAGAAATTATGTAACAAAAGAAACAAAACTTGTAGTACAGTAGAGCAACACTTTTTTTTTTTTTTTTTTTTTTTTAAGACACCTCACAGAATAAATCCCCCAGCACACCATCACATATTTTCATTTTCATTTCAGACTGGATAATGCTGTTCAAAGAGGTCCTTGGTTTGAATGAACCTATAACGGCATCTTATGAGTTAAAATTTCCCTTTAGACTTTGTCAGAATAAAGGGAAATATTGTCCAGAAATCAAATTTCTTATTTGAAAAGCATGAAGGAAATGAAGAATAGTGTGTTAGTCATCTTCAGCCACATGACTTTTCAACTGCAAAACTTTATAAGGGAGACCTTCTGCTGAGGAAACAAACTGTTCTTTTCTTTGAGTTTCTCTGTTTCTCTTTTCAGCTGCTTTTCATATAGCCCAGTGGTTCTCAAATTTTTTTCAGTATTGTTCCCCCTCTGACATATTTCTTCAGCCAAGTTCCCCCTGACCAATGCAAAACATTTTTGGTAGAAAAAAAAGCCTATATACTGTAAACAGGTACAATACAGCGCTTCCGCAACAGTGTCTGATTTAGTAAACAACAACCTTTTAAATGTTACATTTCAAATGTTTAGAGTCCATCCATAAAAAAATTAGGGAAGTATTTATGTGTTCAAACAAACCAATAACTATAGACTGACAAAACCTTTTAAACAATATTCATGCAATGTTTAAATGCTAAACACCAATGCTATTCACTCTTAGCAGATGGAAATCTTATTTTTTGGTGTTGGTCAAAGAAAAAGATAATTCCCACACAATACGTAGGATTTGCTCACAAGCTGATGCAATTACACTATATGTGATTTTTTTTTTACTGTGTACTGGCTATGGTTTATATTTGTTTTGGTGGAAATGTCACCACTGAATTGAAACAAAATATTCGGAAAACAGTAACATAGTTGCTCAAGAGCACTACAGTATTGACAGCAATAATAAACACAGTGATGCATCACAAAATGGTAGATTTTATTGATTGTGCCCTGATTTCACATCTCTTTTTCTCTCTCTCTCTGCCACTGTTTCTCCTTGTGTTTCTCTCTCTCAGTTGCTCTCCTGCTGCTTTTCTTTTCGACACTACCCGACACCGTCTCCTGTCTTTGTCTCCTTCAATTTCAGTCTCCCTCTCTCACATAGTTCTGTGATGGGAGATCACAGCCTAGGAGTATGTGGAGAGAATATTGTTGATCCAGGGCATCAGTGAGCACACTTTGGTATAAACACCCGGGTAGTTGGGTTGAGCACAACCCTGGCCCCATGAGACAATACCCTGCAGCTCCCCGTTACACACCAGAGGACCACCAGAGTCACCCTGAGCAGGGGAGAAAGAAGAGTTTATTCCTTCCATCATTTCCTCCCATTACATTTTGTTTTACATGTTCACAGACCACCAAGAATGTATCTGATGTGCTGTGTATTTGTGTGAAGATACCTGACAAGAATCCTTTCCTCCCTCCAGGTATCCAGCACACACCATGCGGTCAGTGATCATGCCGGGGTAGGAACCATCACAGTCCTTGTTAGACAGAATGGGGACTTCCACACACTGAAGGTAAAACGGGTTGAACACTGCAGATAAGAGTGAGACACAAAGTTAAAGAGGGGATAGTTTGATCAATGTTTATTTTATCATATAAATATCAGACCTTTGTGGCTATCTCCAAAATGTTAACTTTTATGGAGCAAAGAAAAAGCAACTATTTTGGTCAATTATCTGTCATAACTGACCGATCACTAAACCATCCTCGAATAGTGATGGTGATGGTTACAACCAAGCAATACAAGCCTGTCAAGCTTTTGGATTTAGATCTTTAGCCTCTTTTAACTAGATATCTGTCCTACTGTGACATAAACTACAACGACTACCTTCAAAGTCACTGTTCCATTATTTTCAATGCGACTATTATCGCCTTCACACCCCCAACCGGCCCCGTCAGACACCGCCTACCAAGAGTCTGGGTCTGCCAAAGTTTCTTCCCTAAAGGGGGAGTTTTTCCTCGCCACTGTCGCAATAGCCATTTATAATGCTTGCTCTTGAGGGAATTACTGTAATTGTTGGGGCTTTGTAAATTGTAAATTATAGAGTGTGGTCTAGACTTACTCTATCTGTAAAGTATCTCGAGATAACTCTGTTATGATTTGATACTATAAATAAAATTGAATTGAATTGAATTGAATATCTAGTAGACATCAAGTGCACATTTAAAACCCTTTTACTGGCTTCTAAACAAAAGGTCAACTAGAAACAGTTTTCAATTCACAGAATTGTTAGCATTATGCTATATTATCTTATTAATAGCTTGAGCTGATTGATCTGATAGTGGTAGTTGTCATTTTAGCGGTAGTTAAAAATACTAAAAAGTTGTCAATCACCATTAATGGTTCTAGAAATCTGGATGGGGGGATTTGTTAGACATCAAACACTTTATATACAGTGTTTACAGTCATACAGGGTTTCCTTTAGTCCAAGGTGGTAAGCCACCAATATCTTTTTGCATATTGTCTCATCTTACTGTCTTTATTAATTTACTCAGTGGTTTATTAGGCTTTTGTTATAATGTGTTTTAAAACCTATGGAAGGCCATTAGTGTAATAAAGTGTTGGATTTTGTTTCGTCAGGTGTAACCTGAACAAAACATTGAGTAACAGTAGGATCACAACAGAATACATGTTCTGTTATTATGAGCAAAATAATTTTGCCCCCTCACCTTGATCAGTGTAGATGTTCCCCCATCCAGACACCGTGCACATGTCTCCGGGTGTGGGGCAGGCTTTGGGCAGGGCTACAGGCTTGACGTACTGGTTCACAGTGACAGGGTGCGCCAGCTTCATCAGCATGATGTCGTAGTCTAGGGTCTTGTAGTCGTAACTCTGATGCCAGTAGATGGCATCAACTGACATGTACTGCTCCGTGCCCTCATTCTGCCAGATGTGGTTGTCTCCCAAGACGGCAATCTGTGCAAAGGGGCTAAAATAGTTGACAAAATTATCGTAATCCTCTTAAACATACAGTTCATACAGAAACATTTCAATACATTAATCTACAAACTTTTGCCAGCAGTGGGCAGCAGAGACGATCCACTGTTCGTTGATGAGGGAGCCGCCGCAGAAGTGGTAGCCGACATTGAGAGACACCTGCCAGGGTTGAGAGTGGGCTGGACACTGGTAGCCACCCACAATCCTGTCATCTGTAGGTGCTGCAGCTGTGGTGTAAAGAAAATACAAATGATTTATATTTATCATAGTTACAATTCTTTTTTACCCTTAAACTGTTGGACACACTGAACATGCTTCACCTGCAGCGCCCAGAAGTGTGACAACAATCAGGCCAATCATCGTGGCTAACTCAAACCTTCCTACGACCAGACTGGATGTGAATGATCACTGCATTTATACATAAACTCCTCCGTGTCTTTCCATGCACTCCCTCTTCCTCCTCCTCCTCCTCCTCCTCCTCCTCCTCCTCCTCCTCCTTCTCCTCCTTCTTCTCCACACCTCCATTCCTCCACCCAATTCCCCACACCCACATCCCCAAATCTCCTCCCGCCCCAATCCCTGCCCTGAAAAATAACCTTATCTTCTGTGCCACGTTCATCCTTTCAGTTAATAAGTGAGCCACATCTTACGTAGTATTGGCCTTGGAGTGTTTTCTGTTCTCTGTTTTTTGACAGATAATTTTCTGCACCTATCACCTAAATAAATGTGCCTATTTGTTTTATGGGTGACACGTGTGTTACTCCCTTTTTAGCAGACAGCACTATGAATTATTGTAACCAGACATATTATGTTACTACATCTTGGTTGAATACAATAGAATAGAATAATTTCATCAGCACAGAATTATCTTTATTGGCCAAATTAGGGTGTACAAGGAATTTGACTCTGGTTTTTGGTACTTTTGTCAATGTATGTGCACAGAAATAGACATACTATAACACTAAAAACAAAACAAATGGTTATATATATATATATATATATATATATATATATATATATAATATATACTGCAAAGACATACTTGGATTTGGCAGTATTAGAGCTTAAAGGCTGTTGATTGCTGTCTGACACAGAAACAGAAAAAACATCATGTTGTTTTCTGCTTCAGAGGCGACAGGTGATTTCTTTCTCACCTGTCTGGCTTTTATTCAAGGTCAACTAGAAGTAGAGGCATAAAACAGCACATTCATTTATATTATTTTTTTCTTAACCAAAATTATGATTCATAAAATCAAAATCAAGTTTATTGCCAAGTACGTTTTTACAATACAACTAACATATTAAGAGGAAATAAAATGAAAGCAAATTACTGCAACAGTCAATAACATGAATATTAGGATAGAAGTATTACAATAAAAATATAAAAAATGTAATATAACAAATACTTTAACAAAAATGTCAAATATAATGGTTTTAAAAAAAAGCTGGACAGTTTTGTGCAGGATGTGCAAAAATATGTTTGCCAATGGAGTCTCTTGGTTAATTGTTTTTATTTTTTCTGTAATGTTTCTAATTTATTGGACCAAGCTTTTCTTTTCACTTTTTGATATTGTAGCTTGCCAAACATAAGTGACCCAGTAGAGAACCATAAACAGATGTTAGATGTGTGAAGACCTTGGTCCACATTTCTAAATGAGGTGCACAGATGACGCAAGCACAGGGGATGTGCTACGATGGGGCAGAAGTGGGCAAACACGAAAATTCAGCATGATAAGAAAGTCGAAAGACTTTGAGGACACAGATAAGGTCAACAGAAAGAGGGAAGAGCGGAGGAGGTGGGGGGTGGGGAGGAAGGGCCGAGCACAGCAGGGGCTGGTGGGATATAAATATGAGCCAGGGTGTGTCCAGGTGTCTTCTGATCATTCACTTGACACCATGACACTGCTGGCTCTGCTGCTGATGATTGGAGCTGCTGGTAAAGACACAGAAATACATACACACACACACACACACACACACACACACACACACACACACACACACACACACACACACACACACACACACACACACACACACATACATGTGTACTGTAATGCCCATGTTTTCAAAAATATGATGGAATGTTGTGGTTAAAGATAACTTTGAAACACAAATGTATCTCTTTTTGTGTGTGTGTGACAGCGGCAGTTCCCCGGGAAGATGGCAGGATCATTGGTGGGCAGGAGTGTGAGCCTCACTCTCGTCCATTCATGGCCTCCCTCAACTATGGTTACCACTTCTGCGGTGGGGTGCTCATCAACAATCAGTGGGTGCTCTCCGTTGCCCACTGTTGGTACAAGTAAGTATGCCTTGATGGAAAAAAGATTACTTTCATATATAATACACATTATTATCTCATGTTGCATGTTTACATTTGCTTGATTTATATGTATTTTTCCCTTTGAGATGAAAATAAATCCAAAAATCTCTAAGGGGGAAGGACTAATGGTTTTCAATTTAGAAGCATACAGTATGTGGAATGCTAAGAAACAAACCAATGAAAGCTTTTTCTGTATTTGTATTTATATATATATATCACCTCCTCTCTCAGTCCCTATGCCATGCAGATCATGCTGGGAGAACACGATGTGCGAGTGTTTGAAGGTACAGAGCAGCTCATGAAAACTGACAACATCATCTGGCACCCTAGGTAAGCGTAAAAAAAAATAGATATCCCATCTGAGAATCTTCTTCCTATTGCATGATTTCATTCTGATTTCATTCTCATCTGATTCATTCATTCAGTGCAGAGAAACAGTTCTAAAGCGTATTTTATATTCATCTGTGTGCAGTTATGACTATCAGACTCTGGATTTTGACATCATGCTGATCAAGCTCTACCACCCAGTGGAGGTGACTGAGGCAGTCGCACCCATCCCATTACCCACAGCGTGCCCCATGGCGGGGCTTCCCTGCTCTGTGTCTGGCTGGGGTAACACTGCCATGAATGGCGAGGGTGGGTTGATTATAATGTGCATTACATCATGCAGTTTAAAAACATGCCTAATGCCATTATGTGTAGAATTTGTAGTGTAGAATGTGATTTTAGTTTCTTTTATGTTGCTCTGATGGCAAAAATTCTGAAAATAATAACACAATCCCGGTGAAAGTGGTGCAGTCATTATGTTGCTTTCAAACCCTTCATTTCCAAGTCCCCAGGTCAGCTGGGCAGCGAGGGGGAGGTGCAACAGTGTCTTTTATCTAGGCTTTCTCTGGGGGTGTCAAAGTTGCCAATTTTCAAATTACACATAAAAAAGCACAGAGCAGCTTTAAAGGATAAGTCTGGTGAGGTTCTATATTTTCTGTAATCAACAACCAGTCCCATGAAAAGCTCAAAACCAGCAGTGAATTGATCCTACAAACAGAAGTATGACTCTCTGTTCTGTTTGTTACAGTGAACTTGCCCGTCCGTCTGCAGTGTTTGGACGTGCCCATACTGGACCACCAGGACTGTGAGAATGCCTATCCTGGCATGATCTCACCCAGGATGGTGTGTGCCGGATACATGGATGGAGGCAGAGATGCATGCAATGTGAGTTTTACATGAATAGGTCCTGAGCATGTCTGTGTGTATTTCAGGCCTGTATGTAGTGATTTCTAACAGAGTGTAAATTGTAATTTCCCCTCAGGGGATCAATAAACAGTATAAATTATAATTAAATTATTTTACAGTAAATGCTATCATAGACTAACTGGACTCACAGTTCTGTGTGCAGAAAAATCAATTGCATGCTTCCACTCTGTGTTTGTCAGGGTGACTCCGGCAGCCCTCTGGTTTGTGCTGGGGAGGTCCAGGGCCTGGTGTCATGGGGTCAGGGATGTGCACTGCCTAACTACCCCGGAGTCTACGTCAAATTGTGTGAGTTCCTCTCCTGGATTGAAGACACCATGGCAGCCAACCCCTGAAGAAATTTAATTTTCTTCACTTCTCCCAATGGTTCCCCTCAATCCTATTTTCTTTTACAGCCCTGACTTTTCTTTTTCTTTCTATCTCTGGTGCCTTGTCTCTTCATTTGAAGTTTCCTCCATATATCCACACTAAATAAAAACACTTGGTAGATATTCCACTTTCATTTGTCTGTTCATGATGGGAAAAAAACTCACCAAATTAAACTACTTAGAAGCTCAAGTATGTGTCAGTTGTGGCCAGGTTGGCTCAGTGGTAGAGCAGGCGCACATATACTGAGAGGTTTATGCCTTGACACAGAGGTCCAGGATTTGAATCCAACCTGTGACAATTTCCTGCATGTCTTCCCTCTCTCTCTCTCCACTTTCTCACCTAGCTGTCCTATCAAAATAAAGGTGGAAAAAGCCCAAAAAATAATCTTAAAAAGAAAAAAGGTATGTGTCAGTTACAGTTTACTTGTTTGATTGAGTTATACAGAGTCCTTTATTTACTCACATAACATTTTTATAAGAAGAAACTTATGGTAAGGGTTAAATGATGAGGTAGCATATTTCTGTTTTTCCATTTATTTACTCTAGATATGTGATTGCTCCTCTTAATTTGATTATATAATTACATGATCAAGCCTTTCATTAATTTCTATTAATGATTAATGGAGGCTCAGAAAACACCTTAAAGTGCTCATATTATGCTTTTTGGCTTTTACCCTTTCCTTTATTGTGTTATATATCTTTTAGTGCATGTTATAGGTTTACAAAGTGAAAAGCCCAAAGTCCACCCCAAAGGGACTTACCATCTTCCAGAGAAAACACTGTTCACAAACTGCTCCAAACAGCTCCATTGTAGTCTAGCCTTTACTTCCATGAACGTGCATCACTTTGTAACACACGTTATAATGCTCGCCTAGCTGTTAGCATGGCACGCCCTCCTACTCTGCAACTGACAAGCTAGCAGTGCTTACCTAGGTACTGCGCATGTGCGACTCCCAACAAAGATGGTACAGAAGTGAGATGCCTCACTCTGTAGCTAAAACAGAGAGCTCAACACACAGGGTGAAAAGAGGAGCTGCAACAATGTGCAGTACAACAAAAATATGTTTTTTTTTTTTTTTTATTAAACCATGTAAACCTATTCTGGTACAACCTCTAAATACAATTATGAAACCTGAAAATGAGTATAATATGAGCACTTTAATTATAAAGATTAGTACTGAACCTACTGTGGAGATGATGGCAGTGTGATTATTGAACAGTAGGAGGCCTCAGTGAGCAATTTTACTGTCAGTCCCACCCACTCATCACAACTTCAGCAGTGCAGCTGACACACGGTCATTTACAGATTAACATGACACCAGAAACTACTTAAACAGTCACCAAGGACTGCTTTCTTGATTATTTTAACTCATGTTTCAATTTCAAATAAGACATATCAACTTTTTAGATGAATGGATGAATTCTAGGATGATACTAGTATTAGATTATGGGTTACCAATGAAGTTTTAAGTAAGTAATTTTTACTGGAATTAAGCAATCTTAAGACTGAATGCTCAGATAAGTGTTTCTTAAACTGTAGAGTGAGCCATTGCAGGGTGGGTATGAAGGTAAAACACTGGAAGTGAAACTAAAGTTAATCAGAGCAGTGTTTTTTCACAGGAAACACTTTGATCTGTCAAACAAAAGTGTCACTAATTGCATTATTATTTGCTGCATTGCTGGAACTTGCTAGAACTGAACCATCGTTCATGTTATTAGTTCCACTTGTGCTTTTCTGCAATGACATATCAAAATGTCTGCTGTGAAAGGATCTTTGAATATGCTTTATTTGGAGACAATAAAATAACAAGATGCTAGCAAGGCTAACAGGATTCAGGCTCCCTTTGTTACTAATGTTCCCAGTATGCTATCAATGTCTGCGTCTGGAGAGGCTTGACATTTGTTTTATTGTTTTCTAAGGGAGGCACAGCAACAGTTTGAGAACCACCGGCTTTTAACCTTTTACATTTAAATTTCATTTTAATTGTATCACTGTAGATGTGCATGGTTTAGGATACAAGGTTATAAAATGCCATAGTTTACTGTCGCCACCTTTCTGAGAGGAAGACGAAAATGTTGCTTCTGTGAGGAATTCAGCACTGCTTAAAACAGAACAACATGAAATGGAAATATAGTTGAATAACTGAATCAACATTACACTATATGTCTGTGGCATGATATTGTATACTGGTAAATATTAACACTGCAAACATTACATGCAGGCTCAGGTGCAAAATACCAGTTCATTGCAATGAGTCTCAATGGAGACATCTGTCACATATGGGAAAGATTGTAATCAAATAAGGAATTTAAATGATCAAACTAAACAAGAAAATATTTTCAATAATTGTAATAATCATATATCTGTGTCTAGCTGTGAAAATAATTAACTGAATGTCTGATTTGTTTTTTTGCATTATTCTTTTTATTACAAGGCTTTTATTGTATAAACAAACAAATAAATGGAGACGTGCATAAACAAATGTGCAATGCAAGATCAAACCAACAAAGACATAAAACAACCACAAAACAAAGTGCACATTCAGTGCAATCTGCCCGCTGAGTCATTGCACAGTTGATCTGGGTATATAAAGTCATCTAGTGTGTTCCCAGCATTATGTTGAACACTTGTTAGAGGTTACAGTAACTTGGTGGAAACGTCTTCTCTTAGTTCCCTTACAGAAAATGTAAACAGATTTTACCAGGAGACTATAAAAAGCTACAATATCAAGATGTAGAGTTTTAGCAGCATGCTTAAATTTAGTCTTCTGAAGGTTTGTAATATACATGTAGACAACAGCCACGCGTTCCCACTTTATTGCTCTGCTTTAAACAGTGTCTCACCTATCCATGTTTGTCTCTTGTTTGTTTCGTCTACGTGTTTTATTGCCACTGTGAGCCTGCTGAAGAGAGGAAACATGTCACAATGATTACGCAGCCATCAGCTACTACGAGGGATGTAGGTAAGTACTTTCTTACTTGAGATAAAAAACAATACTTAAAAGTAATGAGAGTAAATGTTATGTTTTACTTCCACCCCTGGCTACTGCACATTTTCACACTACAGTTCGTAAGTCTTTGCAAAACTGTGCATGAATGAGAAATGTAACGCAATAATATGCAAATAGCTTGAGTGTCTGTGGGAACTTTCTGAACGTTGGTGGGAGGGTTTGTCCAGAGTCGATGTCTGGGATTGGCTGGAGGGAGATGGACAGCGTGCGGTTGTGCTGTTTGTAGGGGGCAGAGGTGGAGTGTTGAGGCGGGACCTGGGAACTTGGTAATCCAAACTTGAGAACTGTTAAGAGAAAATGTGGCTTCTGAATTGGAGAGCATTACTTGATAAGAAACCTGAAGGAGTTGCATGTTGCAAACAAGTCTTGCATTGCCAGACCTATCTTCACAGTGCTGTGGAGTAAAGTCTGGCTACACCACAGATACATTCTTGGTTGTTTGCATTTCTTTCCAGTTCCAGACGCAGTGACGGTGCCTCTGCAAAATAGTCTCGGGAAGGAACTTGTTTTGGTGGCACATTTGCACCCCGCAAAATAAAACGCCACATAAACTATTAAGTGAAGTTAACTGTTCACACAACGTGAGCTATTTAAATGAGCTGGATGCATGGTTAAACATAATTTGCTCTTACCAGTGTATCACAGTGTGTACTTCGTCCACAGCAATCCCTGCCAATCTATCCCAAAACATCCCAGTTAGATGGTAAATGCCTTAAACATATTCTTTGTAAATCTTTATAATCATTCCCCGAAAGAACCAAGCAGGCCTGGCTTAATGCACAATCCTAATTTTCTTCAAAACTTGCTATTTTCAGCATGTGGTTTGCTAGTTTGAAGACTGTTGTTGTTTCCCTTATCGAAGGGATTTTAAGAATGACAACACACAGAGAGCGGAAGGTGAGGGACATCCGGCGTGTGAGCCATGCACTGGATGTCAGGCTTTATACTGGAAATGTACTTCCATTGATTAGGCTAGTTGGAAACAGATACAATTCCTGCTAAATTATTGAACTACAAGCATGTAGTTATAGACTGAATGAGTTGCAGACAGAGACAAACATTGGGCTAAATACTAATGTACATATGCTCAAAATGACAATTCTAACAAGGTAATGTTTAGCAGGTAATGTTGACTGGATTTACCATCTTAGTTTAGCACATTAGCATTTCAGCATCTGCTAAGTGACAAACAAAGAACAGGTGAGGCTGATAGGAATGTCATTATTTTTGCAGGTATTTGGTCATAAACCATGGTATTGGACAAGTTAAAATGTTGACTTGGTGATGGTGCTAGATGAAAAGGACCAAAAAGGTTATTACATAGGGGACATGAATGTTTGTACCACATTTCATGGCAATCCATCCAATGGTTGTTGGGACTTTTCACTCAAAACCACAAATGTCAACCTCATGGTGGCACTAGAGGAAACGTCAGGGGGGTCAATAAAGTCCTCTGAAGACCACAAATAACTCCACCAAATTTCGTGGCAATCCATTCAGTCTAGACCAAAGTGGTGGACCGACTGACAGACTGACATTGCCATCTGCTAGCGTGGCTGAAATTAAATTTCTTTTGTTGAATTTTTTACAGTGTACTGGCTGTGGTTTATATTTGTTTTGGTGGAAATGTCACCACTGAATTGAAACAAAATATTCTGAAAACAGTAACATAGTTGCTCAAGAGCATCTGCACTGGGAGCAGATGCGGCACTATAGTATTGACAGCAATAATAAACACAGTGATGCATCACAAAATGGTAGATTTTATTGATTGTGCCCTGATTTCACATCTATATTTCTCTCTCTCTTGCTCTCTCTCTTCCACTGTTTCTCCTTGTGTTTCTCTCTCTCAGTTGCTCTCCTGCTGCTTTTCTTTTCGACACTACCCACCACCGTCTCCTGTCTCTGTCTCCTTCAATTTCTCCCTCTAGTTTCCTCTCTCTCACATAGTTCTGTGATGGGAGATCACAGCCTAGGAGTATGTGGAGAGAATATCGTTGATCCAGGGCATCAGTGAGCACACTTTGGTATAAACACCTGGGTAGTTGGGTTGAGCACAGCCCTGGCCCCATGAGACAATACCCTGCAGCTCCCCGTTACACACCAGAGGACCACCAGAATCACCCTGAGCAGGGGAGAAAGAAGAGTTTATTCCTTCCATCATTTCCTCTCATTACATTTTGTTTTACATGTTCACAGACCACCAAGAATGTATCTGATGTGCTGTGTATTTGTGTGAAAATACCTGACAAGAATCCTTTCCTCCCTCCAGGTATCCAGCACACACCATGCGGTCAGTGATCATGCCGGGGTAGGAACCATCACAGTCCTTGTTAGACAGAATGGGGACTTCCACACACTGAAGGTAAAATGGGTTGAACACTGCAGATAAGAGTGAGACACACAGTTAAAGAGGGGATAGTTTGATCAATGTTTATTTTATCATATAAATATCAGACCTTTGTGGCTATCTCCAAAATGTTAACTTTTATGGATAAGAGACTATTTTGGTCAACTATCTGTCATAACTGACCATCACTAAACCCCCCTCGAATAGTGATGGTCCTTTGTAGCTTAGCAACCACAACCAAGTAATACAAGCCTGTCAAGCTTTGGATTTAGCTCTTTAGCCTCTTTAAACTAGATATCTAGTAGACATCAAGTGCACATTTAAAACCCTTTTACTGGCTTCACTTTTTATTTTATTTTAAGAATTGGCTGAAAGCATTAAAACGTCAGCTAGAAACAGTTTTCAATTCACTGAATTGTTAGCATTATGCTATATTATATTAGTAAAAGCTTGAGCTGATTGATCTGATAGTGATAGTTGTCATTTTAGCTTAGCAGAAAGAAAAGTTTTGTTGGTCTTGTGTGTGAAACTCAAGACCCATTATTTAAAAGAATTGCTATACATTTGTAAATCACTATTAAAGGTTTTAGAAATCTGGATGGGGGGATTTGTTAGACATCAAACACTTTATATAGTGTTTGCAGTCATACAGGGTTTCCTCTAGTCCAAGGTGGTAAGCCACCAATATCTTTTTGCATATTGTCTCGTCTTACTGTCTGATTAATTTTTTATTTCATAAAAGTTTGATAGTTTTTTGATAGTAGCTAAGGGGGTCAGCAGTCAAGAAATGAATTTACTCATTATTAAAGGCTTTTGTTATAATGTGTCAGATTTTTTTACCTGAACAAAACATTGAGTAACAGTAGGATCACAACAGAATACATGTTCTGTTATTATGAGCAAAATAGTTTTGCCCCCTCACCTTGATCAGTGTAGATGTTCCCCCATCCAGACACCGTGCACATGTCCCCGGGTGTGGGGCAGGCTTTGGGCAGGGCTACAGGCTTGACGTACTGGTTCACAGTCACAGGGTGTGCCAGCTTCATCAGCATGATGTCGTAGTCTAGGGTCTTGTAGTCGTAACTCTGATGCCAGTAGATGGCATCAACTGACATGTACTGCTCCGTGCCCTCATTCTGCCAGATGTGGTTGTCTCCCAAGACGGCAATCTGTGCAAAGGGGCTAAAATAGTTGACAAAATTATTGTAATCCTATTAAACATACAGTTCATACAGAAACATTTCAATACATTAATCTAATACAAACTTTTGCCAGCAGTGGGCAGCAGAGACCATCCACTGTTCGTTGATGAGGGATCCGCCGCAGAAGTGGTAGCCGACATTGAGAGACACCTGCCAGGGTTGAGAGTGGGCTGGACACTGGTAGCCACCCACAATCCTGTCATCTGTAGGTGCTGCAGCTGTGGTGTAAAGAAAATACAAATGATTTATATTTATCATAGTTACAATTCTTTTTTACCCTTAAACTGTTGGACACACTGAACATGCTTCACCTGCAGCGCCCAGAAGTGTGACAACAATCAGGCCAATCATCGTGTCTAACTCAAACCTTCCTACGACCAGACTGGATGTGAATGATCACTGCATTTATACATAAACTCCTCCGTGTCTTTCCAAGCACTCCTTCTTCCTCCATTCCTCCACCCAATTCCCCCCACCCACATCCCCAAATCTCCCGCCCCAATCCCTGCCTTATACAATAATAACCTTATCTTCTTATGTGCCACGTTCATCATTTCATTTAATAAGTGAGCCACATTTTACATAGTATTGGCCTTGGAGTGTTTTCTGTACTCTGTTTTTTGACAGATAATTTTCTGCACCTATCACCTAAATAAATGTGCTTATTCGTTTTATGGGTGACACGTGTGTTACTCCCTTTTTAGCAGACAGCACTATGAATTATTGTAACCAGACATATTATGTTACTACATCTTGGTTGAATACAATAGAATTAAATAATTTCATCAGCACTAATCAGAATCAGCTTTATTGGCCAAGTAAGCGTGTACAAGGAATTTGACTCTGGATTTTGGTACTTTTGTCAATGTATGTGTGTAACCGGCCTGGCCTCAGTACCGGTTACCTGCTTTGTGTCTAACGTGTGAAGCAGACAACTGGAGACTCAGGCTTTGGCACAGGACATTTATTGCTGCTGAAAGCTGTTCAGTATTTTAGAGAGGAGAAACACAGCATTGGTCATATGCCCTCAACACACGCTGGTCTTGGCCAGATCCAACATTGTCTCAGAAATAATTTAATTTCTCATTAAAATAAAATCCCAACATATGAAACAATAAATGCAAAAATACAACATAAGAATATAAAAATACTTTTGTAATATATAGGCTATAAAACTGCTCTCAGATGCCTTACACTCACACTTTAACTGCAACATCACAGCATTACAAAATACCCATTTTAAATCACAATAAATGTCCTGTGCCAAAGCCCGAATCTCCAGTCGTCTGCTTCACACGTTAGACACAACGCAGGTAACCGGTACTGAGGCCAGGCCGGTTTCATGTGGACAGAAATAAACAGTGTTTGGTGTTTTAAGCTCCCAACGTCGTCTTCCAGGCGGCGCTGCCTGGAATGCACTAGGATTAGGCAATGGTTAAGGTTAGGTTAGGTGCCTTGAAGTCGACAGTCGCAGCGCTGCCTTGAAGTCTACGCTGGGGGCTTAAAACACCATCGAGCAAAATAGACATACTGTAACACTTAAAACAAGGACAACAAAGCTGACTACAAATGGTTATGTATATATATATAAATACTGCAAAGACATACTTGGATTTGGCAGTATTAGAGTTTAAAGGCTGTTGATTGCTGTCTGACACAGAAACAGAAAAACATCATGTTGTTTTCTGCTTCAGAGATGACAGGTGATTTCTTTCTCACCTGTTTGGCTTTTATTCAAGGTCAACTAGAAGTGGAGGCATAAAACAGCACATTTATTTATATTATTTTTTTCTTAAATAAAATTATGATTCATAAAATCAACAACAGGTTTATTGCCATGTAGGTTTTTACTTACAAGGAATTTGCCTTGGTGTTTGGTAAAAACAACTAACATATTAAGAGGAAATAAAATTAAAGCAAATTACTGCAACAGTCAAGAACATGAATATTAGGATAGAATTATTACAATAAAAACATCTAAAATATAATATAACAAATACTTTAACAAAAATGTCAAATATAATTGTTTAAAAAAAAGCTGGACAGTTTTGTGCAGGATGTGCAAAAATATGTTTGCCAATGGAGTCTCTTGGTTAAGTAGTAATTTTTCTTCTTTTTTAGACCAAGCTTTTCTTTTCACTTTTTGATATTTTAGCTTGCCAAAAATAAGTGACCCAGTAGAGAACCATAAACAGATGTTAGATGTGTGAAGACCTTGGTCCACATTTCTAAATGAGGTGCACAGATGACACAAGCACAGGGGATGTGCTACGATGGGGCAGAAGTGGGCAAACACGAAAATGTCAGCATGATAAGAAAGTTGAAAGACTTTGAGGACACAGATAAGGTCAACAGAAAGAGGGAAGAGCGGAGGAGGTGGGGGGTGGGGAGGAAGGGCCGAGCACAGCAGGGGCTGGTGGGATATAAATATGAGCCAGGGTGTGTCCAGGTATCTTCTGATCATTCACTTGACACCATGTCACTGCTGGCTCTGCTGCTGATGATTGGAGCTGCTGGTAAAGACACAAAAATACACACACACACACACACACACACACACACACACACACACAGCCATACATGTGTACTGTATTGTCCATGATTTCAAAAATATGATGGAACGTTGTGGTTAAAGATAACTTTGAAACACAAATGTATCTCTTTTTGTGTGTGTGTGACAGCGGCAGTTCCCCGGGAAGATGGCAGGATCATTGGTGGGCAGGAGTGTGAGCCTCACTCTCGTCCATTCATGGCCTCCCTCAACTATGGTTACCACTTCTGCGGTGGGGTGCTCATCAACAATCAGTGGGTGCTCTCCGTTGCCCACTGTTGGTACAAGTAAGTATGCGTTGATGGAGAAAAGATTACTTTCATATATTATACGCATTATTATCTCATGTTGCATGTTAATGGTTGCTTGATTTTTATGGATTCTTCCCTTTAAAATAAGAATAAATCCAAAAATCTCTAAAGGGGAAGGACTAATGGTTTTCAATTTAGAAGCATATGTGGAATGCTAAGAAACAAACCACTGAAAGCTTTTTCTGTATTTTTGTTATGTATGTATATATATATATATCACCTCCTCTCTCAGTCCCTATGCCATGCAGATCATGCTGGGAGAACACGATGTGCGAGTGTTTGAAGGTACAGAGCAGCTCATGAAAACCAAAAACATCATCTGGCACCCTAGGTGAGCAAATAAATTATAAATCCCATCTGAGAATCTTCTTCCCTTTGCATGATTTCATTCTGATTTCATTCTCATCTGATTCATTCATTCAGTGCAGAGAAACAGTTCTAAAGCGTATTTTATATTCATCTGTGTGCAGTTATGACTATCAGACTCTGGATTTTGACATCATGCTGATCAAGCTCTACCACCCAGTGGAGGTGACTGAGGCAGTCGCACCCATCCCATTACCCACAGCGTGCCCCATGGCGGGGCTTCCCTGCTCTGTGTCTGGCTGGGGTTACACTGCCGTGAATGGCGAGAGTGGGTTGATTATAATGTGCATTACATCATGCAGTTTAAAAACATGCCTAATGCCATTATGTGTAGAATTTGTAGTGTAGAATGTGATTTTAGTTTCTTTTATGTTGCTCTGATGGCAAAAATTCTGAAAAAAATAACACAATCCCGGTGAAAGTGGTGCAGTCATTATGTTGCTTTCAAACCCTTCATTTCCAGGTCAGCTGGGCAGCGAGGGGGAGGTGCAACAGTGTCAAAGTTGCCAATTTTCAAATTACACATAAAAAGCACATAGCAGCTTTAAAGGATAAGTCTGGTGAGGTTCTATATTTTCTGTAATCGACAACCAGTCCCATGAAAAGCTCAAAACCAGCAGTGAATTGATCCTACAAACAAAAGTATTGCCTGTATAGCCAAAGTCTGATTTAGCTTTTTTTCCTCCAGTGTAGGCCAAAAACCGAGACATCACTGAGCCATGATCCTTCATTACAATAAACATGGTCACTTATTAGTTTACCTTGTAGCTCAACCCCACATATGCTGCTCCCATATTACCCACTAGGGCACCAAATGTGTATACATTTGCAGCTGAAAATAGTCCCCAATAAACTGATCAACTAATTTTAGATTCAGTAGGAACAAATGGGCTTGCGACTGAGAGCCACAGATAAGTTGCGGAAGTGGGAAAGGATTGAGAAACATACACTTTTTTTTTCATTTGTTGACAGAAATTAAAATATAGAATACTGCCAGCCTTTTCCTATACAATATTTTTTCTAATTACTTAAGATGTCTCAGAGCTTTCTATGACTCTCTCTGTTCTGTTTGTTACAGTGAACTTGCCCGTCCGTCTGCAGTGTTTGGACGTGCCCATACTGGACCACCAGGACTGTGAGAATGCCTATCCTGGCATGATCTCACCCAGGATGGTGTGTGCCGGATACACGGATGGAGGCAGAGATGCATGCAATGTGAGTTTTACAGTAAATGCTATCATAGACTAACAGGACTCACAGTTCTGTGTGCAGAAAAATCAATTGCATGCTTCCACTCTGTGTTTGTCAGGGTGACTCCGGCAGCCCTCTGGTTTGTGCTGGGGAGGTCCAGGGCCTGGTGTCATGGGGTCAGGGATGTGCACTGCCTAACTACCCCGGAGTCTACGTCAAATTGTGTGAGTTCCTCTCCTGGATTGAAGACACCATGGCAGCCAACCCCTGAAGAAATTTTATTTTCTTCACTTTGCCCAATGGTTCCCCTCAATCCTATTTTCTTTTACAGCCCTGACTTTTCTTTTTCTTTCTATCTCTGGTGCCTTGTCTCTTGATTTGAAGTTTCCTCCATATATCCACACTAAATAAAAACACTTGGTAGATATTCCACTTTCATTTGTCTGTTCATGATGGGAAAAAACTCACCAAATTAAACTACTTAGAAGCTCAAATATGTGTCAGTTACAGGTTTTATTTTAAGACTGTTTGATTGAGTTATACAGAGTCCTTTATTTACTCACATAACATTTTTATAAGAAGAAACTTATGGTATCGGTTAAATGATGAGGTAGCATATTTCTATTTTTCCATTTATTTACTCTATATATGTGATTGCCCCTCTTAATTTGATCATATAATTACAATATCAAGCCTTTCATTCATTTCTGTCAATAATTAATGGAGGCTCAGAAAACACTTTAATTATAAAGATCAGTACTGAACCTACTGTGGAGATGATGGCAGTGTGATTATTGAACAGTAGGAGGCCTCAGTGAGCAATTTTACTGTCAATTCCACCCACTCAGCAGTGCAGCTGACACATGGTCATTTACAGATTAACATGACACCAGAAACTACTTAAACAGTCACCAAGGAATGCTTTCTTGAATATTTTAGTCGTTGAGTATTTCTCGCTTTAGTAAAAGAGTCTTGGTTTTGCAGTTTTGCTTTTCTGTCAGGACGACATTCTTCTCGCCATCTCTCCCAGGTCACATTTGTCTTCTCTGGGCCCTGCTCCCCATTCCCCCCTCTCTTTATGTCTTCGTCTCTGTTTGACTGGGCTGGAGGGTTCGAGCCATGCTGCTCCACCTACACACAAACACAAAAATAGTCATACTAAAATGTCTGGCACTGCTGTGAAATACTGATGTTTCAATTTCAAATGAGACATATGAACTTTTTAGATGAATGGATGAATTCTAGGATGATACTAGTATTAGATAATGGGTTACCAATTAAGTCATTTTTACTGGAGTTAAGCAACCTTAAGACTGAATGCTCAGATAAGTGGTTCTTAAATTGTAGAGTGAGCCATTGCAGGGTGGTCATGACTAGGGTTGGGTACCGAAACCCAGTTCCACTATGGAACTGGTTCCTACGCAACTGGTAGGAATCGGACCGGATTAGAACGCAAATTTCGGTTCCTCATTTTGGTTCCACTTAATGTGTCGACTGAAATATTTTCCCTCTGTCGCTCCGAAACGGACGTAAAAATATCACACTTTCTCTGTAGTCTACTGTTAGCTAGCTACCGTAAATGTAGGCTACTTTTAAAATGCCATATTTTCCCTCTGGGCTCACCAAAACAGACGTAAAAGCATATTAACCATTCATTGCACGCGATCGCTAGTAAACATATTACATCTTTGATGTAATTTTTCAGTTCTTCAAGAATCGGTTTAGGAATCGGAATCGTTTTAAAAGTACCGGTTCAGCATTGGAATCGTAAAAATCCAAACAATACCCAACCCTAGGCATGACCCAAAGGTAAAACACTGGAAGTGAAACTAAAGTTAATCAGAGCAGTGTTTTTTCACAGCAAACACTTTGACCTGTCAAACACAAGTGTCACTAATTGCATTATTATTTGCTGCATTGCTGGAACTTGCTAGAACTGAACCATCGTTCATGTTATTAGTTCCACTTGTGCTTTTCTGCAATGACATATCAAAATGTCTGCTGTGAAAGGATCTATAAATATGCTTTATTCGGAGACAATAAAATAACAAGATGCTAGCCAGGCTAACAGGATTCAGGCTCCTTTTGTTACTAATGTTCCCAGTATGCTATCAATGTCTGCGTCTGGAGAGGCTTGACATTTGTTTTATTGTTTTCTAAGGGAGGCACAGCAACAGTTTGAGAACCTCCGGCTTTTAACCTTTTACATTTTTATTTCATTTTAATTTCATCACTGTAGATGTGCATGGTTTAGGATACAAGGTTATAAATTGCCATAACTTACTGTCGCCACCTTTCTGAGAGGAAGACGAAAATGTTGCTTCTGTGAGGAATTCAGCACTGCTTAAAACAGAACAACATGAAATGGAAATATACAGTAGGTGAATAACTGAATCAACTTTACACTATATGTCTGTGGCATGATATTCTATACTGATAAATATTAGAGATTCTAATCAAATTAGGAATTTAAATGATCAAACTAAACAAGAAAATATTTTCAATAATTGTAATAATCATATATCTGTGTCTAGCTGTGAAAATAATTAACTGAATGTCTGATGTTTGTTTGCATTATTCTTTTTATTACAAGGTTTTTATTGTATAGACAAACAAATAAATGGAGACGTGCATAAACAAATGTGAATGCAAGATCAAACCAACAAAGACATAAACCAACCACAAAACAAAGTGCACAATCAGTGCAATCTGCCCGCTGAGTCATTGCACAGTTGATCTGGGTATATAAAGTCATCTAGTGTGTTCCCAGCATTATGTTGAACACTTGTTAGAGGTTACAGTAACTTGGTGGAAACGTCTTCTCTTAGTTCCCTTACAGAAAATGTAAACAGATTTTACCAGGAGACTATAAAAAGCTACAATATCAAGATGTAGAGTTTTAGCAGCATGCTTAAATTTAGTCTTCTGAAGGTTTGTAATATACATGTAGACAACAGCCACGCGTTCCCACTTTAATACTCTGCTTTAAACAGTGTCTCACCTATCCATGTTTGTCTCTTGTTTGTTTCGTCTACGTGCTTTATTGCCACTGTGAGCCTGCTGAAGAGAGGAAACATGTCACAATGATTACGCAGCCATCAGCTACTACGAGGGATGTAGGTAAGTACTTTCTTACTTGAGATAAAAACAATACTTAAGTACTACAAGTGAAATGACGGATTTTTTTAAAATACTCAAAAAACTTTGTTAAAGTAACGAGAGTAAATGTAATGTTTTACTTCCACCCCTGGCTACTACACATATTCACACTACAGTTGGTAAGTCTTTGCAAAACTGTGCATGAATGAGAAATGCAACACATCACATCATCAAAAGAGGTAATACAGCAACAATATGCAAATAGCTTGAGTGTCTGTGGGAACTTACTGAACGTTGGTGGGAGGGTTTGTCCAGAGTCGATGTCTGGGATTGGCTGGAGGGAGATGGACAGCGTGCGGTTGTGCTGTTTTTAGGGGGCAGAGGTGGAGTGTTGAGGCGGGACCTGGGAACTTGGTAATCCAAACTTGAGAACTGTTAAGAGAAAATGTGGCTTCTGAATTGAAGAGCATTACTTGATAAGAAACCTGAAGGAGTTGCATGTTGCAAACAAGTCTTGCATTGCCAGACCTATCTTCACAGTGCTGTGGAGTAAAGTCTGGCTACACCACAGATACATTCTTGGTTGTTTGCATTTCTTTCCAGTTCCAGGCGCAGTGACGGTGCCTCTGCAAAATAGTCTTGGGAAGGAACTTGTTTTGGTGGCACATTTGCACCCCGCAAAATAAAACGCCACATAAACTATTAAATGAAGTTAACTGTTCACACAATACCGTAACGTGAGCTAAATTTGCTCTTACCAGTGTATCACAGTGTGTACTTTGTCCACAGCAATCCCTGCCAATCTATCCCAAAACATCCCAGTTAGATGGTAAATGCCGTAAACATATTCTTTGTAAATCTTTATAATCATTCCCCGAAAGAACCAAGCAGGCCTGGCTTAATGCACCATCCTAATTTTCTTCAAAACTTGCTATTTTCAGCATGTGGTTTGCTAGTTTGAAGTCTGTTGTTGTTTCCCTTATCGAAGGGATTTTAAGAACGGCAACACACAGAGAGCGGAAGGTGAGGGACATCCGGCGTGTGAGCCATGCACTGGATGTCAGGCTTTATACTGGAAATGTACTTCCATTGATTAGGCTAGTTGGAAACAGATACAATTCCTGCTAAATTACTGAACTACAAGCATGTACTTATAGACTGAATGAGTTGCAGACAGAGACAAACATTGGGCTAAATACTAATGTACATATGCTCAAAATGACAATTCTAACAAGGTAATGTTTAGCAGGTAATGTTGACTGGATTTACCATCTTAGTTTAGCACATTAGCATTTCAGCATCTGCTAAGTGACAGAAAACAAAGAACAGGTGAGGCTGATATTATATATTAATATTGGTATTTGGTCATAAGAAGAAGAAGACCACAAATAACTCCACCAAATGTCATGGGAATCCATTCAGTCTAGACCAAAGTGGTGGACCAACTGACAGACTGACATTGCCATCTGCTAGCGTGGCTCAAATTAAACAAAACAAATGATCATACAGTACAAAGAAATGTATTTACACACCTTCCTCAAGGCAGCCAATTGCTTTACTATCAGTTCAATGTCCTCATGGTCATCTTCCTCCTCCACATCGTCCTCACCCTCCTCCTCCCACTCACCGCTGCCAGGCAGGTAGGGCTCGACGAGGATGGACTGTGTTCCTCTGATGTCACAGCGACAGTATGGGCAGGTGTGGCCAGCTGACTTCTGCTAGATAGTTATCACAGCAGGTCATGGGCAGAGTAATGGAAACACTATATGAATGTAGAGACCCATTGTCTATTGTTTATGTCCCCACTTGCTCTCTCAGTTCAGAAGATCAGCTGCTCCTGAGTGTGCCTAAAACTAAACGGAAGCTGTGGCGGCTCCTAAATTATGGAATGATCTGCCTCTGAACATTAAACAGGCCTCTTCTTTGTCTGTTTTTAAATCCCGTCTTAAAACCCATCTCTTCTCTGTGGCCTTTGACACCTAGTAAGATGAATTTACTTCTTTTAATTATTTAGATTGATTGCTTTTCATTGCGCAGCTATTATTTTTATTCATGTCATATTGTTATGTATTTTATTTATGATGTCTTATTTATTCTTCTGTACAGCACTTTGGTCAACTTTGGTTGTTTTAAAGCGCTTAACAAAAAAAGTTGGATTGGATTGGATTGTCACACATTGTCTTAAGAGCAGCTTTCTTTTGAAGTGTATGTAGTGGACTAGGTTGGACTTGTTTTCAAAGAATAAAGCCAGCAGGTTTTCGAAAGATGAAGGAGGTGGAAAATACCAGGTTCAGTTTGGTAGATTGCGGTTATGACGTTTACGTTATGACTTTTTTTTGCAGATGCAGTCTGTCCATGTATTTGACATGATTTTTCAGATTGCTCCCCTTATCTAAGTTTGTCTGACTGATATAACTGCAATTTGGACAACTATTATTTGGCATATTTTAAACTTTGGTTAACTTGGTAACTGTGGTTTTCTTTAGGTAACTTTTGGTATTCAGCTGCAAATGTGGGCCTTGTGATTTAGTTACTTCAGAGATTAACTGTCTGTCCTTGTATTGTATTGTAAACTCACTATTGATGAGGAAGTTTGGTTGACCACAGTCTAGACTAACTTACAACTTTTACATTGTGGTCTGACATCCATGAAGCATATCTTATTTTCTTTTCCTGTCCATCGGTCCGTCTGTCTCTCTCCCTCCTCCCGTCCCCCCTTTACTCTCACACACACTTTTGCTCAAAGTGAGTGTGACCGATGCAGTTTGAGGAGGATGTCAGCCTGTGATCACACAGGAAGTCATCAGCCCAAATGTCAGGACATGCTGCTCTGCACCTTTGCAAAGACTTAAACACCTCCAGACCAGATGGGAGGCTACTGGCTAGCTGACTGAAATAAATAGTAGTAAAGCATGCAGCTGGAATTTGCCAGCTGCAACTTTAATTCTGACTAGATGCCTTCAATGTCACTCTGTGATTAAAAGAGGAAGTAGGAAGTCGGGGGAGCTATGTTGCAGGACATGCTGTCCACATGACAGAGAGACTTTTGGGATTTATACAGCATCTAAAATGATCAAATGTAATTAATTTCATTGGTAGACCACTATATGAGTGTCTGCATATCTTGCTATGGCATGGCAGAATCAGCTTTAGTTCATAGTGTTTTTAACACTGCAGTTTTAAGTTTTTTTTTATTTTATTTGAGGAAAACTTTGCATAGATAAAATAATTTTTCAGCAATTCCTTATTTCAATAAGCCATTGTATGTGGAGATACTGAGAAATGTGAGGTCATTGGTTTCAAATGAATAAATGACATGCCATTGATTTGTGAGGGTTATTTTACATAACAAAGCATGTGAGTACCATCACTCACACGCTTTGTTAAACACAAGCATATTTTTGACCCCAACGGTTTCCCTCCACTGAACACACAAAACGGTTACGGTAACACTCTACCTCGGTTTAGGATGTCAGTATTAAGCATGGGTTGGCTGAAGATAAGCATGTGTTTATACACTGTACAGTTAGGCCACAATGAGTAAGTGGATGGGGGTTCATACCTGCCAGCCTGTGAGGCAGCGTTTGCACAGGAGATGCCCACAGGGCTGGATACGAGTATCCTTATCCCTCTCTGCACAGATCTTACACAGCTGGAAGGTGCTGCCGATATCACAGTAAAGCTCATACTGCTCCTGTTGGCCGTTAACAGTGGCGGTGTTGGTGGATAGACAGTGAGACAAGATAGAAAACGATAAGAGAAGGTCTCAGGATATGATCTATGTTTTGTCTTGGTGAAGTCTCAGGAAGCTTTTAGTTTGATACATCAAGAGCAGTTTGATGAATTCGTAAAGAGGTAGGTGGTGCATCCACTTACTTCTGTAACTTTGACTTTGCCCTTCTGGGCCGGTTCACACAAACTTGTCAGGTCGGGGTTCACATCACGGCCATCTGGGTACAGGTAGCTGCAGGCACACAAACAAACAGCACTTAGAGAAAAGACACAAACAAATAACAAAATTAATTTGAGAGCTGAGTGTGTTTGTCCTAACCAGCTTTCCTTGAAGCCCTGAATGAGTGCCTGGTAGAGCGGTGTATTCTGGGGGATGGTCTGGACGATGCCACCTTCTCTTGTAACATGGCCAATAGCCCACTGGCCCATTCTTGTGCAACTAAGACGGAAGATATAGCTTGGAGGGAAAGAGATCACACTGGTAAATCACACTTAGCAATATAATTGCTTTTGACTGCATTTAGTTTTTTATTTTATGTATTCATTCCAATAAACTTCCTCTCATTCTTAAACAGTTATAATATTGATGTTACAGAATAGGCCATGCTTATTGTCATGGAGCTGTACTTAACATAGCAAGGACAACATTTCTTGAATAAAAGACGGAAAGCTGGAAAACTTGAGTTTGAATTATTAAATATAATTATGCCAAAAACTCAAGAGGAAAAGAAATACTTCAAAATAGATTAAAAAGTTATAAATGAAGCCTCTTTCCCCTGGCCAATTTTTCTAAATTGTTTGTAATGGATAGCCAGGTACTTAAAGTTGGAGTGCTGTAGTTCTATGTTCCTCACTCCTTACAACTTAGATCAGATCCAGATTTGAACTCAAGTTCTCAACAACCTCCTCAGTACTATTTTGAGTTTAGCTTCTCTGCGAAGTGCATTAGTCAGAGCTCGTTGCTGTGCTCGTCCTCACCTCCCAGGTCTATGCAGGTAGTGTTCCAGACGAGCTATAACCTGGTCATAGGTGAGGAAGGCCATGTAGCCTGGATGAGTCACTGCTAGCTGGTTCCAGTTCATTATGAGTGACTTCCAGGGCTGAAATGAGAGGAGAGAATCAAAGAGGAGACTCAGGATGTGAACATCATTAAGGGAATAGTTCAACATTTTGGGAAATACTTATTATTATTATTATTATTATTATTATTATTAAATAATAATTGTCTTGCCAAGGATTGCTGTAGATCAGAAGATGCCTATCTAATGTCTGTACACTAAATATAAAGCTACAACCAGCAGCTAGTTAATTTAGCTCAGTATAAAGACTGGAAACAGGGAGAAACAGCTGCTAGCCTGGCTCTGTCTAAAGATAAATCAATCTGCCTCCTAAACTCACAAATTAACACATTATATATTGTTTGTTCATACAAAGAATCGTACAAAAACTGAAGTTGTGAAACAACAGGTTGTGGTTTTTTGAGGGATTATGTGCCTTGACTGTTTCTTGGCCGGGAGCAGTGACTTCCTGGAGTCTTGTCATCAAGGTTTCCAGGCAACAAGTGAAAGCACTGTGTCTAGTCAAGAAATAGTCTGGCTCATAACCCCCTGGAAACTTGCTTTTACACTTATATTAGTGCTCTGATTAAACAAATAATACATAACATTTTCAGTTGTGAGCTTTAGAGGCGCCAGTAGGTCAATTTATTTTGTTCCCTTTGGACAGAACAAGGCTAGCTGTTTGTTTCCCCCTTGTTTCCCGTCTTTATGCTAAACTAAGCTAACCAGCTGTAGCTTCATATTTAGTGTACAGATATGAGAGAGGTATCCATCTTCTCATCTAACTCTTGGCAAGAAAGCGACTGAGCAGATTTACCGAACTATTCCTTTAAGAAATCAGTGTATTACTTTTTACTGGAATATTTCACCTTACCTGAAACAGTCTGGTGAAGATGTCAAACTCAAACACAGAGATGTGGTCATTACAGGTGAGATCTATAGTTGACTTCAGAGCCATGGACTCCATCCCTTCCTCAAATGCATGTACACTCTGCAGCTGCTCTTTGAATCTATTCCACTGCACTATACACCTGTCAGAACACATTATTAACATGTAGCGAACATGGACACACAATGTGCCAACTACAATAAAAGAAATTCCCCAAACTCACTTATTTCCAAATGATTGCATCCAAAAGGCCGCAGCCTCAGTCTTAGTCACCCTGTAGGTGTCACCCTGAAAACCGCCCCCTGGAAACATGGCCCTGAGCTCCCAGAGCATGTGACTGAACAGCAAGGACAGTTTAGTCAAGTTCCTCCTGAGAATGAGAACAGCAGACTTTCAGTTGCAGATTCAGAATAGAAATAGCTTTACTTTGCTTGGACTTGTCAGTCTTTACTGGCCCTGTGGTGTTGAAAAAATATGCTTGTACAAATATATATAAATATATATTTAAATAATACATTTGTTTTCTTTACGTTTTATATAATTATTACATGATGTGTCACTATAAGGGCCGCAGTGTAGGTGTGTGAAGTCATGGGTATCAAACCAGCATGCAAGCATGTTCAGCAATGACAGCTGTGGTAAACAATTGGAGTTGGCTATGAATCGATTGAGTGAAAAATGGAAAGAAAAAATAAATAAATTCTGCAGCCACCTTTTTTTTAGGGAAACATAGCTCTAACTTTTGTACATGTGATACGCTGTTGCTTCTTTTCAGTTGGCACAAGCATGCTGATACTTTCCATAGACACACACACACACACACACACACACACACACACACACACACACACACACACAAAGGTAGTCCAGCGAGCAAACAGGATGCTCTCTGCTGCATGCTTGTCTGTAAATACCACAGAATGTTCCAGTGGCCAGTGTGTCACTCAAGGCCAGTCTTTATCAGTATGTGCAGTACTCTCTTTCTCGACTAATATTTTGTCATTTGTTTATGCACATTTCTCACTCCGAGTTTACTTTTTACAGTAAAATACTCTTTAAACATGTCTCTCAGCCTCAATGCAGCTTGGTGCAATTTCAGAATCAAAATAGATTACTGTAAAACAACCAAAATGCTGCATTTAAAATTAAATCTACTGTAACACCAGCAGAAGACATTCTTTGACAACAATAACACTTTTGTATGACGTCAAACAGGAAAGAGTAAAAATAAACTCAAAATTTTTTTCTTTGATGATCCTTTCTGAACATGTATTTTACATAATACTTCTCCTGCTTCACTGAAGAGTCCATTCTGCTCTGTGTAGTTCAAACGTAATAACCCAAATATGTTTTCCTCTGCGGGAGGATTTTTTTGTCTTTCATAAACTTGACTATATCAAACTTCTCCACCACATTTCACATTAAGTGATCGAAAATACATAAAAATCCAACCCATTAGTTTTCACCTTTATTACACCATATCGCCTCTTTTCTAAGACATTGTTGCAACGCTGGAAATCTTTTGCAGATCTGTCCATGCATTTGATCGTTTGGGTGGTGGTCATAAACTTTCCACCTCAATGAAGAAAAGAAACCCTCTATGGTGATGATGAGGTGAGAGTAACATGGGAGGAAATGTGTAAGTCACAGTGCCTCAGGTTAACACACCAAATGTTATTCACAGTAATGCAGCAGTCTTGCTGGACAATGCATTGCCTTACGCTAATCCTTTTGTTTGGTTAATTGTCATTTAGTGTAATTGTGTCTCTGTTAGAGACTGAATACTGCTCATTAGCTTGACCAGCGTAGCCGAAGAAGCTCTATGTGAAATGCATTGATCGCTTCAAATATTTTTTGTCTAATACAGAATCAGAGAATAACTTTATAAGATCTTTGAGTCACTTTTGAACTCCTGCACTCTACCAGCACCTGACGGAAGAAGACTTTTCAGTCCATTCTAACTTAATATAGCCGTGCACCTTCATACACCAGTGAAACCCTCTTTATATTTCAGATGCACTATGGAGAATATAATACATGTTAGCTTTGAAACTTCGAGACCCAGAACTTAAAACTATCTAAGAGTGACCCTCGTATTAATTCTCATATTTTCTAAATTCAAATCAGTTCTGCATTCTAAAATCCACTGAGATCTATTATCAGTGTTTGTTTTCTAAAACGTTGTGATTACACATTTTAATTGTACAGCTTCATTTGAAAATGACACCCTGATCACAGTGAGTACTCTGAGAAATTAAATGCTGAGTAAATATTTGTCTGTCAAAATTAAACCCAAAATTAAGCGCTGTAGGGCATAGCAAGTACATTTTTTTCATGTGAAACGTATAACATATATTTTCATCTTTAATTAGACATGAACTGATCTAGTACATAATTGATATCAATACATGTATGCATGTTTCTTGTGTTGTTTCTGCTTACAGTTCTAGTTGTACGCTTTACACATTTGCATAAATCCAGCAGCTAGAATATTTCACTGTCTGTCTGTCGCCTCCATTGTCTGTCTTCCTTCAGTTCTGTTTTAAGCTTCACATGATAAACATTTCACTTGCTACTGAAAAAAAGGGAGACTTTTATTTTAGCCATCCAACAGTCAATGTTATTAGAAATAGACAACGTACCTACAGCTTACTCTGTTATGTCTGTGGGATAATAAGCTGCAAAAAAAGAGGACATTATGGCATTCTAAAAAACACCAAATATGATATTTACAGAATTTGCCCTGACATCTGAGCCACATTACACATAACACTATGTAAATTTGCCACATGACTGCCCATGCAGACCTAGCTGTGGTGAGAAGGCCATCTGTGTGCAAGATGATGCAATAAACCTTTTAATATGGCTTTATCTGGTTTTCAGATTCTGCTGAAATAAAATCTTTCATAAAAGCTGGTGTATGTAAAAATGGCATACATTTAATGTTGTAGAGTAGAGTCAAAATGTCAGGATAGATAAATACATAGATAGATAGATAAGAGATAAATAGAAAAGTTCGCAAACTTTTTTTTAAAAGGGTCTAAAATTGCCAAGGATAGATAGATAGATGGATAGATGGATAGCAACAAACAAAAGTAAGTAGTAAAGAGTAAAAACTAGAATAAAGACTTTCTACTCTGACATGCTGGTTGTTCAAACTTTTGATGCTGCCCTTTATTACAGTAAAAGCTTTACTTATAACCATGCGCTCCAGGTCCCTCTTATACTGTATGTTGTGTAGTGTCGGGATATATTTGCAGTAAATACAGCAGAGTAGTTGAGTGCTCATCCAGTCCTGAATTTGGGACACATGCAGGTTAGAAGATACAGTAAAAGCAGAGGATATCTGTGTATACCGTATGGATACAACTGTATGGACATAAACAGACAAAAAAAATGTCTGTTCAAGGCCAGACAGTCGCTCTCCAAAGCTGCTCACAAACTGTAGTTGCTTTTGCCAAGTTTCCGTGCATTAGCATCACAAAGATGCAGGTTTGGCCCTTTTCCCACCTCCGTCATTAGTAGTCTCAACAGAAGAAGCAGACGCAGCCCAAACTCCAAATCTCACTCTCTTTAAGCTGTTCCAAAACATCCACTTTAGCCAAACAGCAAACTTACTAAACGTGGTCATTTTTCTTTCTCTGACGCACAATGACGTCTATATTTGACTTGTGGGAATTGGGGAAGTTATTTTATTAAACTTTATAGATGGTGTAACAGAGTTATTTCAGTTCATTTAATTTAGTGTTCAAGGAAGGGCTGCAGCCTCTATCATAACTGGCAAGTATTAGTATTAGACTCTTTCTCTTAGTCATGCAAATACAGAAGACTACTTTTGGATTATTGTACTTTTTTAAAGAGCATGAGCTGAGTAAAGAGCCCAAGGCCCGGTCCCAAGGAACTGGATAAAGATTTGAGGGATGTGTGGCCTCTTTCTGATCCCGCCGTCAGTGTATTTACAGAAGATCAGGTTACAAAGAAGAATACATCTGGAAAAAGATAATATTCCTCATTTTGAGAACATTATCTTGTTGAGTAGGGAAGAAAATGGCAAGCATAACACATCCTTCAATGGTCAGTTACCTCAGGTGGCACCTGCCACGCAGATGGCAAGGGTTTTATTTGTTTAGGTTTGGGAAGTCTTAGGCATTTTGTTTGTTTAAATGAAGCTTAATTGGTGGTGCTCACAGAATTTTAAAAAAGTAATAAGAAAAGGTTTCCCCCGTTAATCTGGATAATCCACGGAGTAATTATTCAGAGTTACGGGGGAAACCTTCTCTTGAACTTTAGAATTGTATTGTTTTAATGCTGTGAGTGTTGTGTTTATTGAAACCATTGTAGTACGGCGGCAGAAATCAGAGACGAATATCTCAAAACCTGAGCAAAAAAACAAAAATGGCTAAATAGTGTTACATGAAAGTGAGAAAATATGTTTGTTTGTCTTTTTCATTTGTGTGAACTAAGTCGCTTTAACTTCACTTAAAATATGTGAAACTTTTGGAGTTGCATTTAACAATCATTGTAATTATCGATTAATCTGTATCTTATTTTTTAATGTCCAAAAACAGTTTAAAAAAATGCCCAAGATGATGTCTTTAGATGTCTTGTTTTTTTCCAACCAACAGTCAAAAAACAATCAATCAATCAATAAACAATGATACAAATTCACATAAAAACTGCAAATTCCCATATTTAAGAAGCTTGAAGCAGCACAGTTTGGCATTTTCAGTTTGATAAATGACTGAAATGATTAATTGATTGTCAAAATATTGGCTGATTAATGTTAAAAGGTGAATTGCTTTTTTGGTCACGTTTGAACACGTGACAGTACTTATAAAATGACAGAGGACAAAGGATGTAATCATGAATGAATGAAAGAAGCATTTCATTAAAGGATTTATATAAAAAATAAAATAAGATATGTTGCATTTTAGAAAGAAACACGTCATACATTTCTTTCTGTGTGTCAGCCAGGGGCCCTCTTACCTGTAGCTGGATGTCTCCTCAAATATCTTCTCCCGTCCCTCTTTGAACAGCAGCAAAGCCCTGTCCGTCTTATCCAGCAGGTTTCTGATGTGGATCCTCAGGTATTTGGCCTCGTCTCCTCTGGGCACCTGTCCGCCTGCCGCCTTGGGGCCTCGGTAGGGCTCCCAGACCTCCGTAAGCAGTGTTGCTGTCTCAGATACCAGGTCTGGCAGGTATGGTGGACTGTTCCTCAGGCCTAGCCGGGGGTTAGTGCACAACTCCCGGAGCTTATCCAGTCTTCTGAGGGCCTTGTCCACTAGCCGCCGGTCTCCACTGGTAGGGGGCTGGGAGCTCGATTTTGGGCTCAGGGAGGCCCCTGAACCAGCTGCTGCCATCATTCCGCTGTTGTGAAGTTATGTCACAAATCAAAATTTTCCTTAAATGTCAGTCTGTCTACATGTGTGTGGGTGTGACAATAATGTCCTACTGTTTTTAAGAGATATGAAAACTCTATTTTGAATATGTAAATTTTATGAGGAAAAATAGGAGCAGCTATTCATACTGGCTCAAATTTTTAAATGTGTTTAAGTTGGCATTTATTGTCCTTACAATGATTTTTGTGAGTTCCCAGCTTCATTGGAAAAGCACACATCATAGTCACCCCAAACAGCATCTATCCTTGATCCATAAGATAATCCAACAGCATTGCATTTTCCAACAAATGGTTGCAGGTTAAATTACAACATCTTCTAAAATGCACATGAAGCTTAGAATTCCCTCCCAAAACAGGCACTCGGTTCCGTTTGTAGCCTCTCACTCCTCAGTCAGATCTTCAGAAAAATACAAAAATACAAGGTCTGTTATAAAGAGGCTGTCTTTTGAAGATTTTTACAACACGAACAATGCATCACAAGACGCCAAAAGAGTGAACAAAAAACAAAGGAAGGGAGGGCTTGACACTGATACTAAACCACTGAAACAGTTTCAACTTCTACCATCTCAACTCTCTCCACCCTAACACATGTCGCCTTTCTTACCCCTTATCTAGCACACTTACCAATAAGATCACACATCTCATCAGTAGAGCAGTCCCATATTGTCAGGGTCAACAGAGCAGAGACATCTACTCACAGCACAGCACAACGGAAACATGTCATTGGCTGAAACGTTGCTGCTGCTTTTTTGTTTTCTCTTTCTTGATGTAACTCTCTCTCTCTCTGTCTTTTCTTGGTGCACCCTTTGATTGGTTTCCTGGTTGCAGCCAGCCAAACAGGTTTGTTCTCTTTGCTCTATTGCTCAGGCAGGCAAGAGAGAGAGAGAGAGAGAGAGAGAGAGAGAGAGAGAGAGAGAGAGAGAGAGAGAGAGAGAGAAAGAAAGAGATTGTGACCTCAACAAATATATATTTACTAAGAATGAAAGCATTGTGCCACTACTTACAGACAGGATGCCTGCATATTCAAAGCAAAGGTCAAAGTTTTGTTTGTCAGGTACATCCACCACTTTGGTTCATACTGAAATATTTTTAAAACTGTTGGATGGATTGCCACAAAATTGTGTACAGACATTCATGGAATGGAGGATGAATCCTAATGACTTTGGTGATCCTCTGACTTTTCCTACAGTGCCCTCACGAGGTTGACATTTGTGGTTTTGTGTGAAATGTCTTAACTATTGACTGGATTGGCATTCAATTTAATACACACATCATCTCCCTCTCAGGATGCTTTCTTTTATCGCCATCATCAGGTCAAAATGTTTATTACTCCAATGTTTTGGTTTCTAATCAAAAACCTGAAAAAACAAATGACTTTCCCTTCAGTCTCAGTTGTACTTTGTCTTTAGTACTAATTAGCAAATGTTAGCATGCTAACACGCTAACAGAACCCAAATTCAAGAAGATGTCTTCAGATGTCTTGTTTTTTTCCGACCAACAGTCCAAAAACCAAAATATATTCAATTTACAATGATACGTGACAGTACATGGCTCTTGTGAAATGACTGATTACTGCGTAAGATAAGTATGAGTTATTTTAATGATGACAGAGAACAAAGGGCGTAATCACGGATTAATGAAGCCTTTCATTAAGAATTAATACAAGATGTATTGTGTTTTGAAATGAAACGCTTCAAGAAAAGAAGATACATTTTGTTGTGAATATTTTCAAACAAGCATCTGTTTTCAAATTAAATTTCCCAAGGACACGTGTTTCTCTTGTGCATAGATGTGTGTCAGGGTCCCTCTTACCTGTAGCTGGATGTCTCCTCAAATATCTTCTACCATCCCTCTTTAAACAGCAATTTGTAAACAACTTTTCCTTTAGTGCCATCATCAGGTCAACTTTAATTTCAGTAAATTTAGAATGTGTGCATAACTATAATAATGAAAGAAAAAAAGTTGCTGTTTTATCTATCCTTTATATCCACTGAAGTATAAAAGACAGATAAGAAGGCTGAAGAATATGTGTTGTCTCTATTTGCAGCCAGTGAAGCTCTCACCATTCACTTATCCTAAAATAATAAAAGAAATTTACCTAAAACCTTTATTTACCACACATAATAGGCCTACATATTGAACTGAAATGTATGAACTTAATGAATAATGGCATATTCTTTATAAAATAAAATATAATAGGACATATTTTGTGTCCATAACTTGTATTATATATGTGGTAGGCCTGTAAATCTCACCAGGTGTTTTCAACATGGCAATAGATACATTATTCATTTTCAAACAATTTAATAAAAAGTTACATTTCTAATGAGTATTTCTTGTATCCTAAACATCACAAAATATGCACCACTAGAGTGGGAAAACTAACAACCTCTGCTTCAGCGTCCACAAGAGGGAGACACTATCTCAGACACTGCTCACCAAGTTCAGTATTGTCACTGAAATCTGATTGTTTTACCCATTTAAAGCTTTAGTGCGTAACTTTTTTTTTTTATCAATTAACTCATTTAGCTTTGCCAAATGAGTTGCTACAAAGCTAAATAAGACTTTACCAGCTTTACAAAACACTCTCTGTATTTCTCAGCATGGCTGTGTTTAAAAATTGTTGTCGTACGGCAACTTTTGCACGCAGAAACTTAGGTGAAGATAATAACCTCTTCTGAAGAGTCCATCATGTTTTTTTAATCCTCCGTGTCCTCCTTGGCTACTAGAAAGTGCGTGGAGGAGGGGCGGGGGCAGGGGCGGGGGTGTGTGCGCAGTGACCGAAGGCTTGTGTCATGTGGATGCAACAACATGACACAACAACATCGTCTTTGGAGATGTAGTTCTAAATGCTCAGAGTCTAGTTGCACTTTTCCTCTTCTGGCACAAGATGGCCTTGTGTTACCTAGTGATCTGAGCCACAGATGGCTACTCTCTGCATTCATCATGCTGCAGTATAAGCAATGAGCTCTGTCAAGTGTGATCAGGATGAGACTGTCTGTTAAAGAGGTAAGCCTGTGTTTTTCACAAACAATTATACTTAATGACAGAGGAAACCATAATGGTTGAGTGCCTTGACAGCTGCAAAGCACGTTAGTGTATAGTGTCAGGGTTTTTTAGGGACTTTAGACACCAAGCTTGACTTTCCGTTGCCAGCTCCACACTTCAGTAGAAAAAGGAAAGTCCCAAATTGACCCTGGTAATCAGAGCCTGGTCTGCGGGTGGGGTTGGATAAGATTGAAGACAAGGAGATGAGGTGTGATGTGTGTGTGGGTGCATTTGCATGCTTGAATACGCACATTTATGGTTTGTATGAGGGATTGTGATCAGGTAATGTGGCCACTGCAGGGCAGCTGTGATATGGCATCAAGTCAGTCAGTTTGAATAGGGCATCTTCTCTCTAAATTCTCCCTTTATTCTCCTTATTCCTGGAGTTCAAGTTCCGCTCTGAGTCTGGTGACATATGACCAACCTAAGGCAACAAATAACTGACTGACCCTGTGCATCTGATGCAAGTTGCAAAATCTGCAACCTCCAAACCAGGGTGCTAAACAATTTGGAAATAAGTATAAGGCTTACTTGAGCTTTCACATCATGTTTATTTACAATGTTATGAGTTCCCATATTTGCAGAGATAAAGAAAATGGAACATTTGTGAGTCCAGCATGTTATTACCATAGACTGTTAATATACAGTCTATGGTTATTACCAAAAAACTATTATTCAGCCTGGTCATTTATAGAAGAATACAATCAGCTGTATTGTACCACAACTGAGACAATAGTGTTTGTTCTAAAGCCTGCTGTAATGAGACAGAGGTGTGGAAATCCACATGTCTGCTCACTTGAGGCATTGAAACATGAACACAATAACATTAAAAAAAAATACCTTCCATGACATCAGTAGGCTATGAGGGCACAGAAAAGTTCAGAAAGGAAGTTTACCTTTCAAAGCCTTTCTGTTTTTGGTAGTCTTTTTCTATTTTTACATTGATCTGACAATAATACATAACAATGGTCATAGTTTCATAATAAAAGTGTACCATTCAGCAGATTGCATGTTAAAGTCGGTCTTAACTTGTTGTATTCTCACTCTATAAAGTGGGGCAGTTGGTTAGACTGGTTGACTATTGCAATAAAGAAAAAGGCAATACATTTTATAACAAGGGCCAGTTTTGAATACCTTAGCTATACTACCTGCAAAATACACTTCTCATATGTTACTTTAGCTGGGTTTGCGTTTTTACAGGTATATCTGGCAACCTGGCCACACACACAGAAACACAAACACAAACATTTCAAAAGAAGAAAATACTGACTTTAGCATTGTTGTCAAAAAAAATGGTATTTCGGCTTAACATGTTTCCTTAATATCTGATGACATAGGCTATTGCGGTCATTTTTGGATACATTTTAATACAGTAAATGTATTACATATTGCACCTTTAGCCTAACTATTAAGAGTGCATTAAAATGCAGTTGGGGCCAATGGCCCAGAGCCTTATTCACATTCTGCAGTGACGTGCACAACCCAAGAACCATGAAAAGCATCGATCCTTGAACTTCTTGAACTTCTTGAGAAATTCAGTATTAGATGTTTTGAACTTGCATGCAAAACAGACAGATGTCAGAGAGATCGGAAATGCAGAAATTATTATGAATTCAACGTCGTGTTTTCTCTTTTCCTCCCTTGCTCAGTTAATTTGCCCTGGTAGTCTCTTTGTTTCGTTTTAACGGGTACTTTCCCTTTAAAAGAAGATGAAGCAGCTACCTGCAGTTGTAGTCTACTGTATGTGCACTGGGACACACACACATGATCTACACCAACTTCTATCGGCTGTTCTTTCGAAAAATAGCCTATTTGCATGAAGAGTCAATTACTTTGAACGCGTATCTAAAACACACCAGTGACACAAAAGGAAACAGAGTGATGCTTTGATCGCTGCCCATTTGATTTCATGGGGATGGGAGAAGCGCACTTGGCCACTTTGGGTGGACTGATCCCAGCAAACTGTCACTGAACGTTGAGAGGGTTACGCGCATACACCTGAAACTTCTTCAGATCCGGAGCGCCTCGTCCCCGGTTGATGCCGAGGATCATGACCATGAACGGTGACCAACAGTCGGTTGCCGCCGCGCCGCTGGATCTGCGCACCACTAACCGAGAGCGTGGGAGCGCCGGGTCGAGGACTGCGGACTGTAAAGGTTGCTCCAAGGACGCTCGGGTGACAGGCGTCTCACCCGCACCCCCCGCGTGCACAGGGACGGACAGTTTGGAAATACACTGCCCCACGGTCCGAAGCTCACCGGGCACAGAAACCGGCGCTGCGAGTCGCAATAAGCGACCAGCGGACAAATCTCTTCCTTTTAGGAAACGCCCGATTCCCGTCGAGCCGGAGACCCAAAGGCAGTCACCGGCTCCACCAGAAAGTGGAGACCGGATTTCTCCTGCGGTAGATACGGACTTCCCATTACGAGAGCGTTTAGACGATCGTTTGGGAAGAGCCACGGATGAAAGCAGGGTCGGCACAGCACCAGTGACTCCCAGGCGTGTTGAAGAGGCAGGACAGAGTCCAGATGGATATCCCATCCGCTTTTTGTCCTCGTTTGACTACGGTAAGCGATCGTCTATTTTTGGTCTACTACCCCAGCAGTATAACTTTTTATTGTATTCTTAAGTCTTTTTTAACTCCTAGCCTATATATAGCCTAACAAGAATCATTTCTGAACTTTTTACACTTACACTTTTTTACACATCACAGTTTTGCTGTGATTGCTATAAAGTTCTCATCTGAAATATGTGATTTCTATTTTGTATGGCCAAAATAATCAGGCTGGGTGGGACATACGTGCATACAGGGTCTATGTGCACTCTTTTGAATGGTAAGACTAAGTCAAGAGACACAATTTAGATTCCAAAGGCCGAGCATGGCACAACCTGCAGGGGCTCTCTAGATAATTTGTTTTGGAATTACATTAATTATGCCATTTTGTCACTAGTGTGTCACAAGTAAAGAAAGACAGTGGAGTTGTTGATGCAGCAGCGACTGCTGAATCAATGAGAAAATGTCCAGTCAGCTATTCTGTAGCTATTCTTGTGACAAAAGTAGCTCACTGGATCAACTCATAGCTGAATACCAAACACACACCTTCATGCACAGTTGCACACTTTCTTATTACAAAAATGACTTGTTTGCCAGGGCAGCATTTTCATTGTTATGCTCATAATTTTCTCTTTTTCTTCTTCCTCTTTGCCACCTTTTATGTCTCTCTCTCCCTCTGTTTCTGTGTCATTCCTGCTCAGGTCCATACCCAGTGTACCGTTTGCCCCCTGTCGCAGAGCTGAACCACCATCTGGTCCACCCAAACGAAACCCTGCTGACTGGTATCGCTCTGGCTACACATCAAGATGAAGATGGAGACACGTATGTTGATGTTTTTAAAATGGCTTAGGTTGGAATTCCTGTCACATATCCAAGTCAATCATGCATATGGTAAACTTAAAATGTTCCTATGATTCATCCACCACATGCATTTTTTTTATTATCAGCACATTTTATTCACAACACAGTCATAACTTAGCACAATTCTCAGATCTGAAATCTTACCACATTCATAAATATTCATAGGATTTCCAGCAGATGGAGATCATTTATCGTCATTTTCTTTAGACTGAGCAGATCAAGTTCTTCAGATCAAGTAATTTTTACTATTGTGTGATTGAGAGTGTCCTAACCAGTTGTATTACTGTGTGGTTTGGTAATCTCACTCAAAAAGAGAAGAAGGCTTTGAATAAAGTGGTTTGCTCAGCCAGCAGAATTATTGGCTGCACTTTTCTGCTCCTGGAGTTCACATATAAAGCTAGACTATTGAATCGAGCTTTGCAACTGGCTAATGATGCCTCAGGCCATCCAGCAGGGGCTTTCTTTGAGATGCTTCCCTCAGGGAGAAGGTATCGTTCTGCCAAATGTTCTACTGATCGCCATTTACACAGTTTCTTTCCACAAGCTGTGATTGCTTTGAACAAAGCATCTTAAACTAGGCACTTTAAATTTATTTATGGATTTCATTGTACAGCATTTTTATATTGAGCATTTTTAATATTGAGGCTTCCTGTGGCTTTGTTTGTCTGTTTTTATGTTGTGTCCTCTGATGTGTTGACTTTGCACTTTGAGCTATTTGCACATTTTTTTTCAATGCAGGTTACACTGCAAATGGCTAATAAAGTGAATCTGAATCTGAAGTTCACATCTTGACCTGTCTAACAAAGAGTTTGAACTAGTGACCACCCGTAAGTTTAATAAGCAAAATATTACTATAACTTCTTAGAAGTAGTGACTCATCAGTTGCAAACTTGCCAAATATGAAAGTCAAACTCAGTTTAAACAGTCTAAAATTTCAAAGTCTAAAATGGATGTGTAGTGTGTTTTGGTCAAATAGTTTTCATTATAAAGGTCATACTTTAATTAGAAATGAAATACATTAGTTTCTGTACTTTGATGCCCTCTATGGTGGCAAGAAGCAATTGAAAACATGTTTTAATTATACTTAAACATGTGGGGTAGCCTGACAAGCCAGACCCACATCAATAAGTTGGGTCTGGGAACTCACCATTGGCAGGGCTCAATCCGACGGGCGGGATAAACGGTTGTCTTTCAAATTCCCTCTGCACTCATAGCCAACCAGACTAACGCTAGTTGATAGATTAAACTTTTGCTGTATGCGGTCAGCAAAACTCCGAACACATCTTCCTTTTTTAAGGAAAAAAGTGCTTAACTCCAAGTCTTCCAGAGTCGCGGCCAAACTGATTCGAAAGACCGCTGTTCGCCAGCAGCAGCAGCCATCTTCTCTGTTTTCAAGTAGCAGGGAATTCACGCGGAACCGTCGCAACTCCGCCGTCCTTATGTTAAGCCTGCCCACCGACTCTATACACGATGTGATTGGCCTGACCAGAATTTGGTTTTTCCAGCTCGCAAGCCAACGGAGAGTTGCTAGACTGACCCTGGCTGCAAATTACATTTGCTGCCGCTAGGGTGCGTCTAGATTTCTAGGCTACATGTGGGGATGAATGAGTCCAAACTAATAGAAGAGATATCGGTACACTTAGATATGCAGTATTCCGTGTATGCACAATACCAGGACTCTAAACCTATCATCATTAATTGGATCATTTAACACCTCAGGTTTTCCTACTGTGCCATGCTATAATGTCTTGCATGAAAAAGTCATGTGACATTTAATTCTGCATTATAGCTTACCAGCCAATGACATACTGCAGATCTGTACCCTGCCTCTCTGCAACCTGCCCGGCCTGACCCTTTTACTACTTGACCTGTCTTTTCAAAGGGAAGCCATTAACATTGTCATAAAAAGTGAAATTGAGATGGTCAGATACATAACAAGTCAATACAAGTGATTCATAGGGTAGACCCAAACAACATTAGTCTGACACGGTCTGACCTTATAAACAAAAGGTTTGCTGTTGCACAACCTGGATGTGGTTTGTGAGACGTCTGTAATATCATTCAAGTTTATTTGTTATGCTCTCTGTGACTCACCTGGTTCTGCATATTGAACAGATACAGTCAGTGCCCCCCTCACATCCAACCAAATTCTTTACTGTTGTTTTTCCTGCAAGGGAATCTGGTTTAGTGTCAATAAGGAATGATTCAATAAGTGGCAATGGAGACTTTGATCGCATACACTAACCTGGAAACTATAGCACTTGAGTCTGAGCTGCTTCAATAAATAGGCATTGCATGTTTGTGTTAGTGTGTGTGTGTGTGTGTGTGTGTGTGTGTGTGTGTGTGTGTGTGTGTGTGTGTGTGTGTGTGTGTGTGTGTCAAGCAACCTATAATTTTAAGTGTAGGATGGGGGGTTAGGAATGAGAATAGATGTACACAAGACACTGGAGGAGTTCTTGACACCACATGAATGCAAATATTAAACTTTAACGCATGGTTACTTTACTTTGTCTAAAGTCTTAACACCCACCCACACACTAACTGAAATCACACACACATACACACACACACACACACACACACACACACACACACACACACACACACACACACACACACACACACACACACACACACAGTCTTATGACTGAATACATAGCATGTCCAAGAATTTTATGTCTTTGATGTTGTGGTTTCAAAAAGTATCAGCATCATTTGCATCCATTTGAAACAATCTCGTGATCCATTCGAAACAATCTTGTGATGGCCAACATTAAGCCATAAGTCCCGTGACATGTCACAGCTGCTCATTGTCTCATATCTGCTTCAGAGACTCATAATCACTCTGACACATGGACTTATGGCTTTTTATTGACAGATAGTAGTGAGGAAATAAGAAGATGATTACACATCACAGAAAAAGATAATTGCCACAATAAAAAAAATACTTTTTCATTTTTTATATTTGCAGAGGTAAAAGCCTGTATATATATATTTTTTTTTACAGTGTGACTTTTTAAACACTGGGACCCTATAACCTGATTTTATCTTTCACCTTCACTTATATTGTCATTATAATAAATTGTTGACACTCCACTCTGGAGCATTTTACAAGAATGCTATCCAAATTTGCTGTGCAGACACAAAACCAAAATGAAGAACATTATCTTATTACTATAATGACTTAAGGCAACAAGACTTTGGCAAAACCCAACCCCTTTATAATGAAGTTGAGACCTTGTGTAGTACCTACTTGTTGCTTTGTGGTTGTTTTAAACTTTGAGTGAATTCTGCAGAAAGAAACATTCTCAGTCCCCCTTTGCTTTTCACACTGTCTGTATGTACATGAGTGTGTGTGTGCGTGTGTTTGTGTATGCATAATGTGAGTGACGGTGAGCATGCGATCGTCTTACGTCAATGGGGTGTTCATCTTTTTTTCTCAGCGCCTTTGAGCCCCTCAGTTTCGGGAAAACCAGTGAGGGCTCAGTTTTAAACACGATTGCGGTTTTTCTCAGGTGTCTCGGTCTCTCTCTCTCTTTTCTTCTCTGTTTTTAAATGAATGGGCTCAAAAAACCCAAACATCCGCTCCTCACTTCCTCATTTACCGCTTTCTTTCTATCAGCTTCATCTCTCTCTGCAGATGTGTATTGTTTTACAGCTCCTACAAATTAATTCCTACATGCTTCCAGTCAGTCACTGCATTTACTGTGCCTGCACAGTAACTCTATTATATGCAGTTTGGTGATACTCTGATCATTGAAACCATCATGTAAACACCTTTACTGGGTCATTATCTACTTGCAGACATAGATCATTTCAAATTACTATGGAGAACCAATACTTTGATTGTTTGTTTGTTTTTCCAGTATTTCTATTCTGCACATGCCCTGATCCAGATGTAAACATGTAAATGTTTCTGAAAAGACAAACACAAACACAAGATTAAAAATCCACAGCCACACCAGCGGTTCTGTGAGACTATACACATGCTTTGAATTAAATGCTAACGTCGGCATGGCAACATGCCCACAATTACAGATGATGGAAATACAGTTTTTAGGTATTTGGAAAAATAAAATATTATATATTTATTTATTATATAAAGTGAGCAGATCATTAAGGATTACAATTCATCCCGAGGACGACATTAATGTGTGTAGCAAATGTCATGGCAATCCATTCAATTGTCGTGAGGACATTTGCCTCAAAACCACAAATGTCGGCTTCATGGTGCAAGAGGAAAAGTCATGGGTTTTATCCTCTTGGCACCATGGATATCTGATATCTGTGCCAAATTCCATGGCAATCCATAAAATTGTTGTGATATTTCACTCTGCACCAAAGTGGTGGACCGATGGTCCCTAGAGCCATGCTACTAGCATGACCAAAAACGAATAGACGAAAAATACATTACTCTAACCATCTATTGACAGTAAACAAATTATTTCTGTTTATTGTATGCATACGGTATGTAACGGTAGTAAGTCAGACAGCCTTTTCACACTGAAGCAGCAACATAGGAAAATGCCACTAAAGTTATATGACCTGGGTCTACGCTCCCCCCTGCCCTATTTTACTTTTGTCCAACACCGCTTGCCTGTGCTATAAAAGAGTGAACACAAGTTCATAGTATCTGTGAGATTGTATGTGCTGTGTTTTAAACTACCCAAGTTTTCTGTTGACATTCACAACCCATATTTGAACAGATTAATGTTCAATTTCCTGTATCATCCATGCATTGAGCTCAAATACTGTACAAATAGTTGCTTTCATTTAGGAGCTTTAAAAGGGGCATCACACACTCACCTACTCAATAACTCTCTGACTGACTCAAGGTTAAACCTCAAATGCACTATGATGGCAAACAAAACAACAAACTTCTTGTTCATCCAGGTTTCCCCTATGAATACCTTTACCCGTAAAACCTGGAATTAGCATCATTCTTTGTGACGAACAGCAGACTATACAATGGGACGTTTCATTACGTTTCTTGTTAACTGGACTGGGTCTCTGCTTCTCTTTTATTTACTATTCACACACACCGACACATCACCTCATTGCTCAGCTGAGGGCTATTGCACAAAACCTAGATACGGTTTAAGCTGGGATTTCCCAGTTATCCTGGATGACTTAAGTATTGCCTCGATTTCACGAAAGCAGAAGCACCTAAGTTCATTTCAGTTCAGTTCAATTTTGTTTATATAGCACATTTAAAAACAACCATAGTTGACCAAAGTGCTCAACAAGCTCCAAAAATCAGAGATATAATATCCACAAACAATATACAATACAAAATCAACAACCAACTATAGAAAAAGGTCAAGATATCAAAGCTCAATTTGAATTGAAAACCAATGAATAATAGTGGGTCTTAAGCAAGGACTTGAACGTTTTGAACGAGCTATTCTTATATTGAATAGGTAAACTATTCCAGAGGTTTGGAGCAGCCACTGAAAAGGCTCGGACACCTTTGTTTTTTAACCTGAATCTGGGCACATCGAGGAGCATCTGATTGGAAGAACTCAGTGCTTTGACAATTGTGTGGACATGTAAGAGCTCCGATAAATGAGAAGGCTGACAACCCATTTAAGACCTTGAAAACAATTAATACAATTTTAAATTCAATCCTGAAACAGACAGGAAGCCAGTGGAGCATGGCCAAAACCGGTGTAATGTGGTCGCGCTTTTTGGTCCCGGTTAAAAGTCGAGCTGCTGCATTCTGGACTGTAACAACTGTAACCGACGAAGGGATGACTGATCAAATCCAACATACAAAGAATTACAGTAGTCTAAACGAGACGTAATAAATGCATGTATGACTCTTTTGAAGTCTTTGCGTAGCAGGTAGGGCTTAACCTTAGCCAAAAGTCTCAGCTGGAAGAAGCTGGTTTTAACAACAGAACTAATCTGTTTGTCAAATTTAAAAGTATTGTCAAAAAAGTTACCATGGAGATTTATTGTGTGCAGCTAGCCTGCTCCTGACCAGGCTAACAGCCAGGATTTATTAATCCTGGAGCCTTTTCTGTTCACTCAGCAGTGGTTTTACCCTATTGTTATGTACATATTGCTGTTCAGTTAGATAATGTTATTATTTTAACATTGTGACCATTGTTTTAAAAAGTATTCATGTGACAGTCGTTGGTGCTGTTATATTGCTCTATGAAGATTGCTGTTTATATTGTTAGAAGTTTGGTAAATATAGTATGGCAGTTGTTGAGATAATTAGAAAAGGCTGATACAGTTTCAAATGTGTTTTAAATGAAGTCAGTGATGAAGGGCAGTATATAAAGTTGTATACTACATGTGTGTTTCTATAATGGTTCTAACAATGGCTGACTTGTCAGAGACCAATAGATCTTTTTAGATTATTTATTTATTTTTCTATTCTTTAACAATAAAGGATCATGTATATTACTTTTCCGTATGCTTTTTATTTGCCATTCTTAGCACACAATTTGTGTTCTCTTCAGTAAACTGGGACTATCATTTGAGAGTATTGTACAATTATAAAACCTAGCAATTATAAAAACCAAACCAGGATGCACAGATAAGACTAGGTCAAGCCTCGCTTCATCAGTTATCCTGGATTTATAAATTCTACTTTTGTGAAACAGCCTCCAGGTCGACAGACCACAGGATATGTTAGACTTCATTCTGATCATTCAGTTTGGCTACGTCCTTACCCTCTATACCAAACAGGATACCGCACCATGCTGCCTTCTCTTTTTTTCTTGCAGTCTCTTTTTTTCTTTCTGTCTCTCTCTCTCTCTCTCTCTCTCTCTCTCTCTCTCACACACACACACACACACACACACACACACACACACACAGTTACACTGGGACTGTCAGTATTAATGTGGCAGGCTCGGGACTCCTTTCTGCGTCAGTGCCGCTGGGTCTGAGGTTATCTAGGGCTGTGGTCTGCCCCACTTCCAGGAACTAGAAACAGTACAGTTTCATCTTTAGAGAAAAAGAGAGATATGGATGCAGAAAGAGTATAACAAGAGAAACAAAGTCACTTTAGGCCTATATGAAGGCAACTGTTGTTACATTTGATGTTGATACATTAGTTGGGCTCAATGCTTAAAGAAATGAGTAACTATATCTGACTATGGATATCCTGTACAATGATTGGTCACTCCAATCACCGCAGGATTTATTGACAATGCAAGGGGATTTTTAGGCAAATGATGGGTGATGCTAATTGCGTGTACAGTAAATATGATAATCTGTGTTGATACTGAGCTCAGTTACAGGAACAGGGACCAGCTGAGGAAAGAACCACAACGCTCCCGTTCCAACATACAGTTCTGCTTTTCTGCTGTTCGCTCTGATGTCAGGAGCAAATCATCTGATTGTTAATAGCAGTTGCAGTTCCAACCTGCTCTTGAATAGCACCATTTAGTTTGAGTGTTGATGTCCATGCTGGCTAATTCATGTGCAATTATCCATGTATGTACACATACACACACAGTTTATCCACAATTTGCATTTATTTATAAATACACGGACATAGTAGAGCATGATTTTTTCCCTGCAAGTGAAGGTTGGCACATGCTTATGCTTCAGTTTATGTAACAGAGCAGAGGCATTATTCTGTTCATACTTGCCTTCATCAAGTTGTCAAAGAATGTGAACGTTTTCATTGTGAGTGTAGAGATTATGTAAACTGTTTTTCTCTGTAATTGGAAGAGATATTAGAGTAACGTGAAAGGCTACTGTAATAAGGCAGGTACATGAACCACCGTTTTGATAAAATGTGCAGGGATGTGTAGTTGTTGCGTACAACTGTATAGAACTTAGCACTATACGTCAGAATTCCTGTTGTTTGCTTAGAGAGGTCTTTAATCTATATTTATTTCTGGCAGGAAATTACTGTCATTAATGACTCCTTGTCAGTGGGACATGTCGCTGTGAGGAAGTGTTGCAAGTGCTTTTGTCATTATAAGAACTTATTTTCTGACTTCAAATTCTGTGCACGGGTACTTTTAACTTATCAAGAAGTGTCCCCGTTTCCTGTGGCATGATTGTCTGATTATGACTTATCCATTGGTGGATTGATGAAGCTGACTGAGTAAACCTACAGAAAGAATCTGTCAGAAACCATACAGCTTAATGGCTGGATTTTACAGCACACAGAGCAAGATAAAGAAGGAAGTGACATAAAACAACTCTGGCTCTTACTGGAAGCTGCTTCTTCTGCCAGCAAAAAACCAAATAATATGAAAACTGCTATATGGTTTTCTACAGCATGCCCTCCCCCCTGCTTAGTTTATTGCCTTTCCCTGTCCTAAACTTTGGCCTGCGTTTGTTCTTTCGCTTCACATATATACCACAGATAGTGGTTTCCCCTTTAGTCTTGATAAGGGTGTGATAAGAGCGGTGTGAGTCATGCCTGTACATCTATGGAGCTCCTTGGTACAACTGTTAGTGGGATAATTTTTTTTATCAAGTGAATTTGCTAATTCTGATACTAAAAAACTAAAGTCCTTCACAGGTTAGATTTGAAGGTCATGAAGATAATGTGTGATGTTTCATCCCAAATGAGTGATATAGACTGTATACACTGACTAAAGCAATAGTTTGATAGCTGTTAGCTTAGGATTAAGACAGAAAACAAGGCGAAAGCTAGCATGGCTCTGTCTGAAGGTAAAAAATATGACTAGCAGCACATCAAAAACTCACTAACAAACATGTTATATCTCATTAGTTTAATCCGTGCGAAAACCGTGTAAACGTAAAAAATAAGTTTGTTGTTACTGTGAGGTTGCCAGGCAACCAGCCAAGCTGTCAAGAAGTCTCTGCTCCTAGCCCAGACAGACCCAAGTGTGGTATTAATCTTCTCATCTAGTTCTCAGCAAGAGAGCAAAGAAGCCCATTTCCCAAAATGTTGAACTATTGCTTTTAATTTCCCTTTTGACTGAATTTATTGCTACAATGTGGGAATGTGATTTGTAGTGCTCTGGGTTTGAACATTTACGGACGTACTGCCATCAGTCATGCAGCACATCCTTATCACATCACCAAATTGCTGAAATTAAATGCCATGTCATTTGTGGAGATTATTGCACTTAAGATACATTTTGCACATGCTTATATATAGTATATTTATAGTCATTTTCTACTTAAGCCAAGAAGTTGAGTGTCAGTGGGTCACAATGTCAGGACAACCTGCTGCGACCCAGTTAAATAACATTTGAAATCTTCTGAAAATTTTGTCTTTCAACTTTTAAAGTAAAAAAAAAAATATGATGGGTCTGGTTTTTTGTAATTATTACAGAGCTCTCCATATAGCTGTGGTGCAGGGGGAGTTGGCCATCGTCTGCAGACTGATTCATCTCCTGCTGTGGGCTCGCAGAGGCCTTGATGTCTACAACAACCTCCGTCAGGTAAAACAAATGCACTTTAAATACACACATGCATGCACACACAGCTGCTATTATATATTATAGATGTAGAATTGAAATGCGATGGGGTTTTCTGCCCCGACAACCACAGCACGCAAAACACATTCCCCTGCTGCCTCACCCTTCTGATAACAGTAACATGGAAAAGAATGAAAGAGGAAGTGCCTTGGTTTCCTCCTTGCCTTGCACCGTGTTATCACATACTCTTACAGTCATGGTGTTTGATGGTTATGCATTGGAATTCACCCTTCCTGGTTTCTCCACCTGTTCTTGCCACAAGCCAAAGCCTTGCACATGCTGGGAAGGGCTACATGTGTTTTCCAATGTTTTGTTTTATTTTGTAACATGGTTTTCTAGTGCATTGTTTTCCCTGTGGGAAGGGATTTTCAGGGTTTGCATGTTGGGTTTACCATGTTGTGAAATTCAAAGAAGAGGATTAATCAGAGCAAATTGTGACTCCCATGAACTCTCCTGAACCCTGCACTCATATCTCATGTCTTGGCCCTAACTACAAACACGTGAACAGGCTGGAAAAGGGACATGACATAAGTTGCAAACATGTCATTTTAAACTCGTATTCCAGCACCTAATTAGCTTTTTCAGAGTCTGTCCGAAACTCCTTGTCCACCGCAACTTTGGCTATTTACAATGATATAAATACAATCAATGAACTTTGACTGAGGTGACTAGTCTTTCCTATGAAAAAGTGACTGTGCCCTTCAACATCCTGCATAGTAACCTCAACAAAAGGGATAAACTACAGTGTACTTTACTGGAATGTACACAAGGAATTGTCTTTGAGTGTTTCTCAATCCAGGGCTGTCCCAAACACTGGCCTTAAGCCAACACTCTTCCCCTCTGTTGTCTCCACCTCTTCACCCTCCTGCTCTGCATTCTGCCAGCTTTCTCTTTTTCATCCTTCAGCAGAGAAAGCACCTGAGCCATGCAGAGCTTTAGTTCTCAAGGCTGGGGTTTCACACCACACAGGACACCACAGTCTCGCTTACCAGAAATAACGCTGGTGCTATCATCCGTTGTTGTCTTTCCTCATCGCTGAGGCTTGACAGCTTAGGTTTTGTGATATCCTGTGTCTACCCTGTGTATGAAAATGCATGCACGCGACACGCACACGCACACGCACACACACACACACACACACACACACACACACACACACACACACACACACACACACACACACACACACACACACACACACACACACACACACACACACACACACACACACACACACAAACTCTCTTTTCACACGCTCACATATATTATGCCATATGCAATTATAACCAAAAAGGGAGATTTTCAGGCTCAGGGCCGTCACAGTCATTTGCCTACCAGATTATGTGGTTTTAACTGAATACCAGGCATAAAGAACACACTTCAAAAGGGAACTTTTTCAAAATATGAAGTTTACCAGACAGACCTGAACACATTTTCTCGCACTGACCAACTTCCCAAAGACAAAAAAAACAACATAAAATACATTATCCATATATTATTATATATTATCCAATATTGATGACAAATCCTGAGTTTCTGTGGTTTTGCATATGGAACTTTTTGACAGAGTGTTACTATCAGTACCGTAACTAAACAATTGTGCAAGTGTCAGTGCTTGATTTGCCTTTCACTTCATGAACTACTATGGTAGAGACAGCTGTTTGATACTCCCACACTGGGTCACGCTATCAGGCTGTGCACAAACACACAGGGTAGTAGTCAATTTTTTGCTGCTCTCTCCACAGCTGATGGTGTACTGCAAGACACTGACACTAGTGGGGTTTGGGGACTGAATCCCCAGGGGCCTCCCACACTAAAACATGCACTAATTTGCTTTAGATTAAAGTAATCCAATAAAGTGCATTTTGTTATTTCTACGTTACTGCAGCATGACAATCTGTAACAATTCAATAATCACATCTAGAAAGACATGTCTATAAATGACCACATCCTCTGTACTGTTGAAATCTTTTGTTCATATGACATTGTTTAGGTGCATGCTGGTAACATACCATTTTATTTTTTTAGTGTGAGGGTGAGGGTGTGTGTGCACAAGCGAGACATCTGTGTGTGTTTGTGTGCTTTAGTATCTCTGTTCCGAGAAGTCACATGACCCTCCCCCTGCTTTGGGCTGTTTCTCAACATACCTTGGTTCAGAGGGTAGTTTGCAGGGACTTTCCCTTGCGCGTGTCTGTCTCTGCCTCTCTCTCTCTCTCTCTCTCTCTCTCTCTCTCTCTTGTGCTGTCTCTCTGCCTGTCTCACTCTCTCACTACTGTCCTTTTTCTCATATCTCGCTGCATATATCTTAAGATAATTCAGGGTTTCTAACCATAACTGATGAACTGACTGATGCTATCAGCATAACTGTCAACAGCTCTGACGTAAAAGTGTGTGATGTTTATTTTGTGCAACAAGACTGACTTTACCCTATAGTGTTCACCACAAACAGTCTCTATCTCCTTGCCCTGCACCTTTCTTTGTGTTTGGCACTGCCTACAGCCCGGGGCTGTTCTTCATGCTTAGAAACCTCTCATATTTTTACCTCCTTCATGTTGATCCGCTCATACTCCAGGAATGCAAGTGTGTAAGGACAGACCCAAGGGAAAGAGAAGGGATTTTCCCTTGCTATCCTGTCTTTCCCCTGGACTCCCCTCTGCCGCTTCCGTTTCTTCCTCATTCCTCCATCTTCTCTTCCCACCCTTGCTCTTATCTTTGCTGGATTTTTGTTTTAGTCACTCTGAAATCCTTTACAGGAAGCCACAGCTAGACTCTGCCAACTGGCAGAGGTCTATTTTTAAGGACTTAAAGGGCCGTAGTGTGGAAGGTAATATCTGTAGTTCTGAAAATAGTTGAAGAGGATTCAACATACATGTTTCATTAGTGCTGTGTGGGGTCAAAATAGTATTATGGCTGCTTTTCACAATGACTGATAATAGGATGTCCAATTTCTCAGAGATTATGATTGTGTGTGTGTGTGTGTGTGTGTGTGTGTGTGTGTGTGTGTGTGTGTGTGAGTCACTGGATTCAGGGAAACAAGAGCTAAAGGGAGGAACACTGGCATTGACACACTGGAGGAATTCCACAGAGACGCTCTCCCACTGCTAGACTACTTTTTTCTTTTTTTTTAATAGTCTTTACTGGAACAAATCCCCAACATACACACACACACACACACACACACACACACACACACACACACACACACACACACAATACAGTACAGTAACAATACAGTAAAAGTGAAACTTGAAGCAACAATCTGTTCCTGATTGCTGCGTTCATTGTGTAACTTAAATAGTAGCTAAAAATTCCAGGTTATAATACTTCCCTTTATGACTGAACTATTGCATTGCTTAATTTGAAAAGAAAGTTGTCAGTGCCCCCCATGGCCAGAGTTAACATAATTATCAACAGGATGATACATGCTGACCTCACCCAAAGGAACATCCTAGATTGCCCAAGTGAATTCACTGAGCACGTAGTAGATTCATCCAGGAAAACACCTGGTCAACTGTGTGTACTTTTTGTTTTTCCTGTCCTTGCAGGCTGTTTGTCAGAACAGGTTCCCTTCTCATTTTAAATTACGTAATCACACAGTCTCACGCTAAGGTTGCTGCTGCTGTTGTTTGCTATGTGATATATGGTGCAAAGGTCTCATCTTTGACAGTCAGATATTTTTATGGACTTTGATGTGATTGCTGACAACTAAGAATTTTGGTATTGTGTGTGCATGTATGGGTTTGGTGTGTTGGGAATAGGTATGGAGTAAATGTGCCTGTAGGCTATCTAATGATCTTCTGATGTGTAATAACAATAATCTTACCAGAGATGGCTCCTTGTTTATTTATATTAGGTGTTGGCCCGTCCTTACAGGCATGGTTTGTATTGTGTCTCTGAACTTTAACACAAGATGAAAGGAGGCCTTTACTAGAAATAATGACATTCTTCCTCCAACCTCACTTATAATAATGTGGTAATTGGAAGATTTGTGAAATTCATACTTTCTCACTTTTGTCCATGGGTCTTATAATAGAACTCTTAACTTGTCTTTCTGGCAGCAGAATATCTAAAAACTGTGGCTTTCTTGCTGAGAGTTAGAGGATAGCACTATCAGGTTAGCTTAGCTTAGCATAAAGATAGGAAACAGTGGGGAACAGCTAGCATGGCTCTGTTCAGAGGTAAGGAAAATCTGCCTACAAGCACCAAACCAAGACTGGCATATACACTGTATATAACAAAAATATGACAAGATATGTAGGCAGATTTCATATCTCTTGCTTCATGTTAGCCACACAGACATTAGTGGTATCTTCTCATTTAACTCTCCATCAGAAAGTGTATTTTTCCAAAATATCAAACTATTCCTTTTATGGATTTGCAATTTGAAGAATGTCAACAAAAAAGCCTTGGGAAGGGACCACATTATTACATTTGCTGTAAATCATGATCTGGGATTTCCACTATTGGATGAGCATGTTTTGTCAGAACAATGACACTAAGATAGATACTTGTTTTGAAATAATGACATCAATAGTATACAGAGTAAGACATATATTTATATCACATTTTAAAAGATAGGAATGATGTCTTTTAAGGATAGTAGAGAGTGGGAGCACTGTTCAGCATTAGTGGGGGGTTCACGCTCTCTGAATGCTGTCTAGTGTGTGCTGCAGTGTGAAAAATGAAAACTATTTAAAGAGACATTTTGTGGTTATGGACCTGAATACGCTGGTTTGTCTAAACTGTCATTTTTGCTCTCATCCTCCCCCTCAGACCCCTCTTCATCTGGCAGTGATCACCCAGCAGGCAAATATGGTGGAGGCTTTGTTGAGAGACGGGGCCGACCCTGCTGCCTTGGACCGTAACGGCCAAACAGCGCTCCACCTCTGCTGCGAATATTACCAGCGTGACTGTCTGTCTATTGTGCTTTCTTGCTCCTCATCCTCCATATGCCTGGAGATCAGAAACTATGAGGGTAAGTTGTAGTCTACAGAAGAAGCTCCTTTGGTCTGTATTGCATTGAAGTTGTTCTTAACAAAGACAGATCTTGGATGACTCACTAGCTTTTCTCATTAAGTTATTCAATCTAATAGAGCCTTGTGATTGACCATTTATTCCTCAGTGATTTTTTGAGTGTTTAATTTAATGAATACAAGCAAAGTCATAATCAAATTAGGAGTATTACATTAGGATATAATAAATAGACTTTGTCTAAGCATTGCTGCTTATATAGGAAGAAAAGGTGTTGGGCACCATTGTCAGTTGTTTTTTCCACACATCACCCAGTTTACATTTACATCTAGATATTGCATACACTTTACTGTAATACAGAATAATTAGCAATACATGTGCAAGCAGAAACATGGTAAAATAGGTACACAACTACATTACTTGTTTTTTGGGGGATATAAGAAATGTGAACTCTTGTTCAGGTAAGGGGTTTGGGTTGGTTGTTTTTGGGTGTGTGGGCGGGAAGAAAAGAGGACATGTCCTTCTTATGTGGTCTGATGTGGTGGCACATTGCCTCATCTCCCCAGTATGGCTGTCATGTCACCGCACAGGAGACATTTTTAGTGTGAAAGTAACAACTCTGCGTACAGGAGAAAGCCCCAAAAATACACACAGGCTCCTCTTTCTACAATGAGCATTAGTGGAGCTGAGTTTGTATGTAGGGATCCGATCTAATGACATGACAGCAACTTTAACTGAATAACAAAGTCTACTTAATTTAATTTGAATTAATTTGAATCAGTGATTTCATGTTTTGTCAAGACTAAGAGAAGGGGGGGGCATTTTTCAGGTTTCACTTTTTTAATGGTGTATTTTCAGGTCTCCCAAACAAATGCTCCTGGGCAACTCAGCTCATTGAAAACACTGCTTCAAGAGTCCTAAAAATTATGAAGAAAAGTGAAATCATCACACCAATTCTGAATTCTCTCCACTGGCTTCCTGTGTGCCACATGATTGAGTTTAAGATGCTGTTGCTAGTCCAAAAACCTCTCAGTGAAAGAAACCTTGGTCATCTGGTAGCAGTCTGCTACAAAACATAGTAAAGCAGCATTTAGTTATTTTACGTAACATAGCTGGAAAAACACTTCCAGAAGATGATTTGCCCAAGCATCCTGCACTGTCTTTGATTTCTTCCTTTAAATCACTTTAAAATGTAATAATCCTTGTATTGTGTGTTTAAAATGTTGTATGCTGTACTTATCTTGTAACATACTTTAATACTGCATTACTTTTGAATAAAACATATGTGTGGAGTGTATGTACAAACTGGTTAATGCAGTGTGTGAATATGCATTCATCTGGATTTGTGCACACTGTATGTGTCTATGTGTACGTTTGCATTTGCTCACTGTGAAACTCAGGTTCTGGTCTGTCCCTGTTCTCAGGTTTGAGCCCTCTCCATCTGGCGGTGCTGCGTGGCCATAAAGATTTGGCCAAAATGCTGCTGGATGCAGGCGCTGACATCAATGCTATGGTCAGTCTTTGTGCTGCACTGACTCAGCACTGACCAAGTTTCGCAACATCACACAATTTTACATTTACCGTCTGTGCAGCCTCTGACTTTTCCCATGGTGCTTTTTTTTTCTCTATAATCAGGACATTAAAAGTGGCCAGAGTCCACTCATGCATGCTGTGGAGAGCAATAACACAGACATGGTCCACTTCCTCATTGAGGTAATAATGGTGTGTGGGCAGGGAAGGAGGGGAGAGAAGGTCTGTGACTCTCTTTCCAGCTCATATCTGCATACTGAGTTTCCCATTCTTTTTTTATCTTGTAGATAAGACCTTCAAAGAATTAGAGCAAAAATTTTCAAAGTTTAACTTTATTATCAGACCTTAGCAGATGTGTTGTACATGGGCAGAATTATCTTTTCTCCTTCCTTAATCTGTCCTTGTAAAGCATTTTCTCTTTTTCGTCTCTCCTATCAGATCTAACTCACCCTCTCCATGGATCTATCTTCTGTTTCACTTTCTATGCTTAGCTGTGTCTCCTCTGCCTTTCTCTATGAATCACATCTGTGTCAACTTCTTCTGTTTTTCTCTTGCAGAGTGGCTGTCATGTTAACAGCCAGTCATACAGTGGGAACACAGCCCTGCACAGTGCCTGTGGTCGAGGTCAGGTGGACACGGTGCGGCTGCTGCTAAAGAGCGGAGCTGACAGCAGCCTCAAGAACTACCATAACGATACCCCTGTGATGGTGGCCAAGAACAAGAAAGTGAGCGAGGGGATGACAGAAAAAGAAAATGTGCATAATAAAACAGACCTTGCTGAAATGTAGCTAGTTTGTTTTAGCCCTTTTTATCGTTGTGAGTTGCTGCTTCAGGACAATTCAAATAGTGTCAAGTAAACAATGAACCCTAAAAACCGTTGCCAAATTACCTCTAAATGACTTCCTTGCGATTGTCAAAATGATGTCTGTCTCTCTCTAACGGCTCTGGTTAGGCTAGTAGGAAGAAATGTTTGGAGCCAGAAATAGAAAGTAAATGTGTGTATCATTCCCTCTAGAGGACAGAGTTGAATGGTGCAGAGTTTGTTTGGCTCAAGAGTGGGTTTTTTTTGTAGATCACTGTGACAGTCACTTTAGGTCGTGCACACAAGTTTGTAAGAGACTGTACATCTTTTGCAGATAGCAGATGTGTTGCGAGGGAGAGGCTCCAACCACATAAGAGTCCAAGATCAACACTGTGTGTCTCTCTCACCCCATGGGAGCAACTTAACAGAAAATGGTAAGAAAATGGACCTACAGGTTCACACACACACACACACACACACACACACACACACACACACACACACACACACACACACACACAACACACACACACACACACTCTCACACAAACACACTTAAATCACAGTATTTAATTTGTACTCTTTGCCTCTCCTTTAGGATCCCCATCTCCCAGCCACAGTCATGGATGTTCACCTTCGACTACACCACACACCCCTCATCGTAGCACTTCTCACTCTCCAAAGACTCCATCTACCCTTGTATTTCCATTTTACTAGCTCTAAATTATTGTCCAGTGCAACTTGCAACTACCTCCACACAGCCAACCAATAAAGAGACTTCAGTGCCCATAAGGACATCCAGGAGAAGGTTCAGCCAATGGGATGAAGGAACAGCAAAAGACTCCTGAATTTAGACTTCCCTACAACCTGGCCTTCTTTTGCTGGACTCCATGACAAAAAACAGTCAAAGGTGGCATCCTTACTTGGGTTTTGATGCCTGGACAGAGTGCCTGCAGCATCTTTGCTCATCCAGCTGCTGTTGTGGTCAACCTCCTAAGGACCAAACTGGCAACTGACAAGCTGCTGCAGTGATCAGCTGGATTTCTTTACATGCATCTATGCAGCAATAGAAATGTGCCACTGCATGCAATCAAGGCTGAATGTAAAAGGACTGTTTGTAGACTGCCTGGAGATGTCAGTAAATTATGGACATTATGCCTGCCTCATTTTTTTTTGATAGATAACTAAAGAGATGGCAGGAAATGAAGGGCAACAAACATTTTTACACCCTAACTGTATCCAGTCTGCTTACTGTAAGGCTTGACCTGCTCAATATTGCACAGTTAAATTCCTTCTTTCTGCCATTTTAATAATCTATGTCCACAGTATCTTTCAGATGTTTGTGTGTGTGTGCATAGGCCTATGTGACTGTGTGTGTGTGTTGTTTTATCACTGTCCAAAGTTGTGCATATATTTTTTTATATAAAATGTGTTCTACAGATTTACTTTTGTCTTGATTTTGTCAGCTTGTCCCACAACAACACATTTTAAAAGCAGTGTTGTGATTGGTCAGTGGGAGGTCTTTTGGAACAAAACCAGCCCCCCCCAAAAAAGATATTAAATATTGTAGGGCCCTTTTGTTTATGTAAAGTGAGGCTGCTTTAAAATTAACCCACAGGCATTTCTAAGGAATCAAAATTATAAAATTAACTGTACAACTGCACTCACTAAAACCCAGAACTGTGCTTTGTTACTTCAGTCCATGTGTCCAGATTTAACTCGCTTTCATCAAAAGTTGTACATAGCCTACGTTTTAAACCAAATGTGTCCAACAGATTCACCTTTGTCTTGATTTGTCAGCTTGTGCTTGTCCCACAGCGACATTTGTGAATTTGAAATCAGTGTTGTGATTGGTCAGTGGGAGGTCCTTTGGACGAAACAACCAGCCCAAAACGAGCGCGCGGCCATGTTGAATTGTCGATATTCCGAAAGAAGAGACAAAAGAGTGAAAACTCGGTGGATTTCTCGAAACAGCGAGTATTTACCTAACTTAATTAAACAGTCGATGAAACGTTAAGCAACAGGGAAGATTGTTGGTGGATGTAGCAATGTGTAGGTAGCATCTTTTTTTCGGCTGGGAAAAGACTATTTGTTTTCGAGCGTATTGATTAGCTAGAGTTAACTAACGTAATGTTAACACAGTCTGGCTAAGCTAACACTAGCTTGCTAAATTAATTTGGTCAGGTTGAATAAAAGTGTTAAAGTTGTGCGAGTCCAGAAGCTCCACACAGGTTTGCTTTGTGCACATCGTTTTTCGATGATTAAATTCGTGTCCCTATTAGAAAAGTTAATAAGGCTTAACGTTCGTATGCTAGCTGGACGGTCAAAGCCACGTTGCTATACATAAAGTTTTAACGCTGCCTACAGGCGTGCTAATTAACTTATTTCAAACTAGCTTTGCTATCGACATTGACAACAAAGGGTTCATGAAAGAAGATACCCACGGGACAACACCCTGGTGGCTGACTTCACTTTGTATTCTGTTAAATGACGATAAGGTTAAAGTCGAATGGCTAACCTGCTAGCTAGCTAGCTAGCTAGCTTTGAACGTTAGCAAACAGGTTAGCATGGCATCACAACAAAGCCGCGCTGGCACAGTTGTTAACTGCCATTTCATGTTATAATTATGCTATTGACTTCACAGTTTTGCTCTGTTAACTTGGATGAAGTGTTTACCAGTTTTGCGGTCTAAAGTTATCCGTTGTTGCAGACATGATGGGTTTTGCAAAACGTGGAACTGTTTGTGTTCCAGCTTATCAAAGGTAGCAAGTGGTAATAAACTAGTGTACACACATCTGAAATGTATGTTATCGATCTAGTAGCTTATTTTGGGTTGTTCATTGTTGCATGTGATATTTTTTAATCTTGCTTGTTGATGCTCCAAACTAACCACCCACGATTGTTTATTGCCTGGCAGGTAACCTGGATTTTTTTTGTTGAACGGCAATTCACAAAGCACTTTGCAGACTGTCATCTCAAACTTTTGCTGCAGAAGTAAACGAAACCGGAAGATAACCACAGACATTTAAAGTGGACTGTCTATGTTAAAGACACAATTGCTGGAGTTACTTTTTTGAGCCAGTTTTGAGCCCCAGCAAAGACGTTTGAAGACTTTTTGATGTCAAAGGAACAAATCATAAGAATAGTCAGACGTGACGAAGCAGATCATATTTTACTACTGGCCATTTTGAATGTATAAACGAAGCACTTGGACTTAAAAAGCCAAGATACTCAAAGGACACAAAGACAATTCTGGATCATCGTTACAGCAAGGATAAGAGTAATCTGACAAACAATTTTGAAACAAAGAGTGTGTTTTGGTCACATAATTGATTTATTTATTCATATGAATGTTAATTTCTCCCTTTTTTGGAGAGTTGTCTTGTAAATAGACAGAATTCATAAGCAGACCTCTTCTTTTCAAGAGGCCTGTACGTCAGATAGTGTACACAATACATTCTTTAAAAAAAGATTTTTTTTTTCTCCAGCTTTTAGTATATATTTTTTTTTACACTGGTGCATTAAGCAAGATATCAGTAAAAGAGGCACACTGAGGCACATAACACACTGAGGAAAATTGCCAGTTATTGTGATGGCTACAGCAAGAACAGCAAACCCAGCACAGATGATAGGACTGAACAAACCAGCAAATGGGCAACTCAGAGGACAGGCAGCACTTCTTGCAGCTGCCCAACAGTCCAGTGCCCTCCAGAAAAGGACCAGCATTCCTCAAAGCAGTGGGGGTATCAAGTAAGATCCAGCTCTCAATTCTGCATTATTAATTTTAGTATTTGTATCGGTAATCTGTAGCTTGACTACTTAAACTGGATACAATAATCTGCAAAATATAATAATTAATTCCTTCCCAGAGAACAAAGATTTTAATAGGTGTGTTTTGCACAATAAAGTTAACCACAAACCTATTTTAAAAACACTACAAGAAGATGAGAATCTCATATCTTTTTGCTATTGTGCATGGCACATATATATTGTGCATTTATCTGACATGGCTAGTGCATTTGAAGTCTTTGCCCAGCCAACATCCTTGTCTATATAATATGGAAATTTGTTTTTGGGGTTCAATATATTTCACAGCCCCCTTGTTTGTGTGTGTTATTTATTAAGACATAAAAATGCAAATTCTTATTAGGTTTGGTGATGACTGGAAGAAGTGCCTGGAGCTTCCTCCAAAAGACACCAGGATGAGAACCGCGGTAGGGTAACTATTAGTACGGAGTTTGAGTTTAGTTTATTTATGAAAGGGGACAGCGCAAATTAATAAAACGCATGATTTCCCATGGGTTAAAAGCCAGAATCAGCCAAAAGGCTATTTTTCATCTGTAGTCCCCTGCCTCTGATGTTAAAGGCTTTTTGATGATACTATCAGATATCATTATTCAGATTCACTGTTCATAACTCTTAAGACACTTCCCACATTTTCTGTTGAATTTGGCATGTTTTAGACTCATTAAATGTGTGTTGGCTTCTAATGCGGTCACATCAACTTCTGGATCCTATGAAACTAATCTCATATGGTTCTGCTGTGTTCTCCAGGATGTGACATCAACTAAGGGAAATGAATTTGAAGACTACTGCCTAAAGCGGGAACTGCTAATGGGAATCTTTGAAATGGGATGGGAGAAACCGTCCCCTGTCCAGGTAAATAAACATATTAGAATGTGGGACTTGTTTATGTGAAGTGAGCTTGATTTTATTTATTTTTTAACTCAGAATGGTGCTTTTTAGGTTCCAGATTTCACAAAATGTTTATTTACTTCAGGCATCGTCATTAGGCATCGTCATTAGACATAATCTTCCTCTCTGACTAAGACATTTGACCGTGCTAGCTTCTAACCTCGTATTATTTATGATCATGCCAATGGAGAATTGTAGGCCTGTCTTGTAGCCCCCTCTACTAAGCCACAGGATCCTATTACTCACACTTCTACAACCCACTCCTTCATTGTATGGTCTGAAAGGGTTTGGTCCCACAAAACTCGATTTGCCATTGCAGTCCAGTGTTTCCTCCTAGGATTTTTATTTTTTTTAGCAGTGGGGGCTTTTGCGTGGTTGAAGATGCATCTTGGTTGCTTAGTAATAATCATAGTCTCTGTCAGAGAAACGTAACTAGCGGTCTCGAGTAACAAGTGTGGGCATCATCGATGGGCTGAAGGCAAAGCCAGAGTCGGTAACGTAGGCTACTAAGACGTGGATGGACTGAATCGGAAGAAAAGCCCCGTGCGCTCGCTCTGTGAAAGGTGCGGTACACGTAGATGGCCGGTAGCTGTCTATGTGTTCGTATAACTTTGTACGTGCTACAACTGGCTGGAATCATTGCACACATCTTCTCCAAGGAGTGAATCGGCTGTAAAATGTCCCAGAGGAAGTTCATGCAGCAACTGGCAAAGTAGCTGAGAGCGGAGTTTATGGAGGAAAAAAAGGGAAGCCGTGCACGGTCCGAGCAGCGCTACGCACCACAGCAGACACCAAAACGGAGGCAGTGTTAGGTTATAAATGTTCAAATAACATACTTTTAATTATTTGGCTGTGAATTATGTTGAATGAATTTCCCCCAGTATGTTTCTGGACACGACTGTATGAAATAATCACGGTTTAGCCTACTATGCCATGATATGATATCAAGGGCGTTGTATTGAATCAACAGGCACGTGCAATTTAGCTAGCAGGTGAAGGTGAAAATAAAAATGTGCAAGAACTATAGACTAATACAGGCTTAAATGAACTGACAACATAAGTTATACGACTTAAAGTTCTCAAGGATGCACACGTGCCATCTCAACCGTGTCCTCCGGACAGCCTGTCTCTTTTTTTTCTTTCTCCCTTTCCTCCGAGTGGCATGCGTGCCCACTCGTGTTGTGAAGTGCGTGTCTGCGCTATTTTCCGTCGATGTGCTTTCTAACAATCACTGCTGATAGATGGCTTTTTGTACATTTCTGATTCCGTGGTGGGAGAAATCTAACAAGTGGACCGCCACTTGCCAATCAACATAGAGGAAACACTGCAGTCATAGATGGTCTTCCTTGTAGACCTGTCAACGAATATTCTAAATTTGTGTGTATATATGTCTGATTGAGCCGGTCGGGAAGAGTTCACAGCGAGCGAGTGGGCCTGTTGATAGCGTTCATCATGCGGCTGCCGGTACCGAAAGTAAAAGACTGTACGAAGATGCTAGCGTAAATCTTTAACTGCAGAGACGACGTCTTGGTTTGACCCCTTATTGACATAATGCGCAAACATATTTGAATATATTCGTACCTCCTGTTTTTTTTTTTTTTAGAGCAAATATTCAAGCTTCATTTTTAGGGCTGAAACGATTCCTTGAATAATTAGATTACAAAAAATCCTCGATGCAAAATGACTTGCCTCGAAGCTTCGTTAAATCAATGTTACCAACGTTGTATCGCTGACGGACTGTTTCTGCACGGAGAATTATTACTGTCGCCCAGACGCGGCTCAGTCTGCTTCTGGCGACACATGCCAGAGCGTAAATAGCGAGGGTCTAAGAAGAGACAGGCTGGAGAAAATGACAGAAAGTGTCCAAAGTTTGGAATCAGTTCAAACGTAATTAAAACTCTGTACAGTGTCTACTGCAAAATCAAACTAGCTTACCATGATAATAGCACGACGTCAGTGCTTTAGCATCTCAACAGAAAACATGGAGTCTAACTTAATCATCCATTCCACGAAGCGGACCCAACAAAAGTAAATCAGTTGTATGGACGATGAAACTACACCAAACACAACTACCAAAATCAAAGACAGAAAATACGTAGTGGTGACCATGATCTGAGCTAAAGAGCTGACGTGTTGACTATCCCTTCGGAAAAACAGCTGATTTTTCTCTTTCTCTCTCCACGGAGAAACAGCTGATCAACGACCTAATAGCATGAGTGTAACAGAGCTGTGGGACATTATAATCAAATACATAAATGAAAATAGGTTGAGTATAACTAACATTTACATATAGGCCTACTGTATATACAGATCAGTCTCAGGTTGAAACTGAAAGTTAAGTTGCACAACTTAATTTAATGTTTGTATGTTTTAATGTATGCCTTAGTTTGAGGTTGGTTTTCTTTAAAAACAATGTAATATGGCACTTAAATGCATTTAATACGTTTTTAGTTTTTTGAGAGATGATATTGTAAGCAATGTAGGCAATACAAATGTTGCTTTTTTCAGAAAATGTTTTTTTCCCCTAGTTTGGGTTGTTTAAACACGCAAAAAAATTATCTGATTAATCGATCGATAAAGTGCTAGATTAATCGATTACAAAAAGAATCGATAGCTGCAGCCCTAGTCATTTTTGGCCATATTTAACAGGCCTACGTCCCTGTAGTAAGTACTGTTATATTGTGGTGTGACATTGCAGCCGTATTGTGGATTCAAAAGGCTCAGCAATAGGATAGTCTTTTGCATATTGTTTTGTTTACTGTATTTTTAAATGGTGTCATGTCCAATTAACTTTGCCCATTGTACTGATATGACTTGTCTGGCTGCCAAAAGGAGGAGAGCATCCCTATCGCTTTGTCAGGCAGAGATATTTTGGCTCGGGCCAAGAATGGCACGGGAAAAAGTGGAGCCTACCTCATCCCTCTCCTGGAGAGGATAGACCTGAAGAAGGATCACATACAGGGTGAGTTTTTGCAGCCTCCATCTGATGAACAGTTTGAAACACTTAGTGTGAAACAAACATCTAATGAAGACATATTGTGTATGAAATTTATAGTGAATTTTTTGTAATATTAACTAACCCAGTTTTAAAGTGAAGCAGATTTTAAAAACCTGGGTATAGTTTTTTTTTTTTAAAGCAGCAGATTTAGCTGCTTTCCACAAATAAATAATTTCAGATGTCTCAAGATATGTAATCCCAAGACGTAACCAAAGCATGTCTGCCTTAACAAGAGTAAAGCACATCTGAGACAGATTTATTTTTTTTGGTCCACAATCTCTGGAGCATATGGAAAAGTCTCTGATCGCTGCACTATTCTACCCCATACGTATTTTATTTCTATGGTTGGTGAACAGTTTTTGGTCAAAAAAAGAATAATTTGTAAGCATTACTTTTATTTAATTTTCTCTATACGTCTCACCAACCCTGGCATTTCATCAGCCCTTCCCATTTTTGTCTCAATAAAGCCATAGTTATGGTGCCAACAAGAGAGTTGGCCCTGCAAGTGAGCCAGATCAGCATTCAGCTCAGTAAGCACCTAGGAGGGGTTAAGGTCATGGCTACCACGGGTGGCACCAACTTGAGGGATGACATCATGCGTCTTGATGAGACAGGTACTCGTTCCCTTACTATTTAAGATTTTTCCATAAGATTGTAGATACGCAATTCTTTCCTAGAAGCTACTGCCCAGTGTTTAATGTGATGATTATCTTGTCACTCTGAAGCCATGACTGATTTGCACACCGACTCATCTCACCAACTCGTGCCTTTTTTGTTTTTGAATTATTTTCTTTAAATTAAAGTTTTGCTATATAATTTTACCAAAGATTTTTTTTTTTCCATACAGACACTACTCAAATTTTCTGCTGAATGACAAACTCTTCTAGTGACCTTAGTTTAGCAATGTCCTTTGTGCAGCTGTTCTCAGAAGTGGTTGTGATGTGCTGTTTGTGCCTCCTACCCTAGTGCATGTAGTGATTGCTACACCAGGCAGGATACTAGACCTGATCAAGAAGGGTGTGGCGAAAATGGATAAGGCCCAACTGATTGTGATGGATGAGGTAGGTTTGGCTCTTTTTTTAATATCTGAATTCTTTTTTCAATACTGTGGACTGGATTTCTAAATGGGCTTTCTTTAAATATCTCTTAATTCAGGCAGATAAACTGCTGTCCCAGGACTTTGTGGTCCTGATTGAAGATATAATCAGCTTCATGCCAAAGGACCGTCAGATCCTGCTTTACTCTGCCACTTTCCCAATCAGTGTGCAAAAATTTATGGTGAGAACTTAAACAGCAATTTACTTCTCTGAAGAGGTAAAAATTCACTAATCTTGTTTTGTAATACACTGTTAATGTCTTTTCCAGAACAAACACCTGAAGAAGCCTTATGAGATCAACTTGATGGAAGAACTGACCTTGAAGGGCATTACTCAGTACTATGCCTACGTGACTGAAAGACAGAAGGTCCACTGCCTCAACACACTCTTTTCTAGGGTGAGTGTTCAAGCTTAACAGTTGGATGGAAAGATTCTTAAAAGAAAGTTTGAGTGGAACTTGATACCAGGCTACAAAACAGTGTTACTCTGCCCTCTCAGGTTACAAGTTTTGACTTATTTTATTCATTAATGGTTTAACAATTGTTTTTTTTTTTTTTTACAGAAAATGTACTATATTGTTATATGTATACTGATAACTCAATATAGAATTAACATAAATTGTGATTTTATCCATATCGCTAACTCCTACTTGCAAAATATAAAAACAAACTTGTTTTAGTCATACGGTTTGTGAATCGTCCTCTGAAATGTGCAGTTTTGTTAAAGTAATTCAAGAGATTTGGCTCTCATATTAGGGCAATGATTTGCATAGGATATAAATACAATTTGCTTCAAAATCGAATAAAGACAATTGGATAAGAAAACAAGACCCAAATGTATACCCTGTATACAGGCAAAAAAAGAAGAAGCTGCATACAGCTAGCAAGCTGCAGTTTTTCCACCCTAGATTTAACAGTAGCTCAGGTAGACCCATAGGATACACAGGGAGCATAGTTATTCCTTCAGTCATCAATAATCATGAATCTATTTATTTCTGTTACAGCTTCAGATCAACCAATCTATCATCTTCTGTAACTCCACCCAGAGAGTTGAGCTTCTGGCCAAGAAAATCACCCAACTGGGTTATTCATGCTTCTACATTCATGCAAAGATGATGCAGGAATACAGGAACCGTGTGTTCCACGACTTCAGGAATGGATTGTGCAGAAACTTGGTCTGCACAGGTAGGTTAAGGGAGTTCTGTATTTTAAAATGGATATTTAAATTATTAATGTTCAATGTAGGTTGATTAATATGCATATTTTCTTGTAGATCTATTCACTCGGGGAATTGATATTCAGGCAGTAAATGTGGTCATCAACTTTGACTTCCCAAAAAATGCAGAGACCTACCTGCACCGCATTGGCAGATCAGGTAAAATGAACTATTTATAAATGCTCACACTCTTAACAATGGGTTTTGTTCACATCTACCACTTTAAAAATCTGGCATACCCTGCTTGATTCTGTGACACTACTGCTAACGGTACATAATAGCTAAATTATGTCTCTTCTCTCACAGGGCGTTTTGGTCATCTGGGTCTGGCCATCAATCTGATAACTTCAGAGGACCGCTACAACCTGAAGAACATTGAGGATCAGCTTGTCACGGACATAAAGCCCATCCCCAGCAGCATTGATAAGAGCCTGTATGTGGCAGAGTTTCACTCTGTTGACCCAGATGATGATGATGATGAGAATGACTATGATGACCATGGTGGAGCCAAAAACAAGGAACTGGGAGGAATCTGAGTGAATGGTCAGTTCTTCTAACGGCTAAGAAACCAGCCATGACTGAAAATAAACCTTTTAGGCTTAAATGTTTTTATGAATCAAGTTAAAGTTTTATTGTTAGGCACTGATCTAGAGTGGGGGTTTTTGCTCAAGGGGATTTCTTTGAAATAAGTTTACCTCATTATTTAAAGCTTTGGACACGTTAAACATGAAAATCTGACATTGTAACATAAATATGACAGAAAATGCGCAAAGCATAATAGGTTCCCTTTAACACTTGTGTCACAGGTCACAGTTTAGCTGTATTTTAAGTTGTCAATCTACAGTAATACCAAAACAGTATTGAGGGTTAATCCTGTGTGCGTGGCTGCTGTTAAGGTGTAAGCTGCATCTATGGACAATGAAGAAGAGGCAAGTTCTTGTTACTAGTGCTTGTTTGAAACAGATGGATTGCTTGTTTCCCAGTATTTTTTTTTATTTTATTTTTTTTCCACAACTTGGTAACACCCTTCACTTTACCGGCAGTATTGACAAAAGATGAAGCCATTGAGAAGCTTGTTTTATTGTTATGCACAAAGCGCTTTGCAATGCGAAGGTGGTGGAGCTGCCATGCAAGCAAGGTTATCTGTTCGCAAAACTAACTAAAATATGATTGATTGCGACTGGGAACCCAGAAATTACGACATTCCATGTCAAATTGAACACAACATTCCATGCCCTCATGGCGGTACCGAAAGTCAGAAGAAAGCGGCAGAGTCCTATTTGATTATGACGGTCAGATAAAAGCAAGTGCCTTGCAGTGGAAGGTGGTAAAATATGTGGACAATTTATTAAAGGGAAAAATCCCACAAATTTTAAAGTACATTTGAGAAGCGCACACAAGAAGGCTAACGTAGCTTACCTTAACAAGGTAAAGGAAAACGCAAAGCCCCCTTTCCCCAAAACGAAAGCTAACCCTGGTACAGGGCGTGGATGTATGGGTACAGGGCCAGGCAGCATAACAGACAACCGTAGGACAGAACACTACAGGCGTGCTTTCACCTAGCTAATGGATAATGTCCTTTTTTCATCCTTAAGATTAACTGAAGTTTTACAGGATTTATAGGTGAAGGGTTAAGGGCTGTCTTCCTCAGACTGCACAACAGCAGTCAACATAGATTTGCACAGAGCTGATTAGCGCACACAGCCAGCTGTCTGCTCTCCAGGTTTACTAAAGCAGCGACTCATTCACATTCAGACATTTTAACTCTACTTTTGTTTTTTCTTTTCAGGAGAAACGCGGCGCCTGGCATTCATGATACAATATTGGCTATGCATCCCACAAGATTCCAAGTCATGATTTCTGTTCCCTAGTTTGTCACCCAAATGGTCTATTTTAGGTTTCTTTTCATTCCCATTTTGAGTCTACAGCAATCTCCAGTTCTGTCTGTGCATATGTTAGTAAACGGATATCTTCCCACTGCCACTTCAATCAGTTGATCTTTCTGCCACACTGCCAGAGATGGTCACTGTACATGTGATTTGGGCTATTGCTTAAGTCTGTCATTGAACACAGCCACTCTTGACAATAGATGGACATTGTCATCGATTGTTGTTTTTTTTGTTTGTTTTTTTTGGTACTTTGCTGTAAGAATGAAAATGTGAAACCAAAGTTAGACTTACAGGATAGAGCCCAGCTCACGTCCTTGCTGTGCAGATGAACTACATATGGCAGTGTGCACGCCCTTCTGCCATTCCTTTTGAGAAGATGCTTTAAAGGAAACTCCTTTTTTTTTTTTTTTTTAAACAATTTACACTCAGTGGCTACTTTATTTAGATGGCCTGAATTTTTTTGTGCCATGGATTCAACAAGGTGCTGGAAACATTACTTACACAAGTTCATGTTGAGATGATGGCCTCATGCAGTTGCTGCAGATTTGTCAGCTGCCCATTCATGCTTCAGATTTTGTTTGTTTAACCCCATCGTAAACGTGTTGTGTTGAATTGAGATCTGGAGACCATTTCTGTAGACTCATTGTCATGTTTGAGGTAATGTGTTTTGTGATGTGGCATGATGTTCTGCAAAGAAATGGTGATTAGAAGATGGTTGGCCTGTGGTCATAAAGGGATGCACAAGGGACAGGAACAATACTCAAGACGTTTGCATTTAAACGATGCTGTTTATATTGAATGGGCAAAAGTTACATTTACATTACACCGCCACCATCATCCTGAAATGTTGAATTAATCTTTACACCAAATTCTGACCCTACCATGTGCCTCTTGCAGCAGAACTCGACATTCAAAAGACCAGGCAACATTTTTCCAATCATCTGCTGTGCGGTGTTGGTGAGCCTGTCTACTCTTGCTTCAATTTTCTTTGTCGGCGTACCTCTGCTGTAACATGGTTTTGTTACAGTCTCCTTCCCGTCATTCTCCTCATTAACAAGGCACTTTTGCCCTCACTGTGTGTGTGTGTGTGTGTGTGTGTGTGTGTGTGTACCCTATAGACTTGTATGTGAAAATCCCAGGAGATTAGCACCAGCAATCATTCCACTGGCAGTCACTTAAATCCCATTTCTTCACTATTCTGATGTTTGGTCAGAACAACTGAACGGTTTGACCATGTCTGCATGCTTTTATGCATTGAGTGGCTGATTTTAGATACTTGCATCAATGAGGAGTTGTACCTAATAATGTAGCCACTGAGTTAAGTTTTGATTATCATTCCATGTTGGTCATAAAAAACATTTTGCCCACCAAAACTTGGGGATGCAGTGGTAAAATGAGGTACATTGTACACATATCCATAGTCTAACAATATTAACATCCTTCAAAAGGTAACCAAAGTTGGAAGAGTAGACATAGAATTATTTAATAGATGGCTTCATAAACCAAAATGACCACTTTGCTCCAACTGATTAAAAGCAGGCTGCTATGGTGCTCCAGCACAGAGCATCTGAAACAGTGTTGCGGATTGTCAACTTGCTAGTTTTTTCATATTATAGTATTTACTACAGAACACATTTAAATATGACCGTGTAATGTCAGTGACACTATAGTGCATTTTGTCAAAGCACAGGTCCAATAGCGACCACAAGTCAGTATTTAATTGTGAAATTTCTTGTTTCCTTTTTAAGCCATAGCACCAGGCAGCATTTTCTCAGGTATTGAGGTTATTGGTAATTAACAAGAGGGGCCTAGATTCTGAGTCCCTTCTTCCCTCCAAAGTGCCTTAGTCTAACGTCAAACCTGTACTTAGCCCAGGCTCTTGTCCCAAGATTGTATTGAAGGTAAAATGGCACCCAAACGATTTCTTATTAGTTTATCAGTTTTGAAAGCACAGTTATAGTCTGAAGGATTTGCAGTTTTTCCTTATTTGTAAGAAATGAATTTGTTTCATTAGGAATTGTAAACATGACCAGTTGTTACTATATTACATCATTGGACTTCCTGACTTCAGCACAAAAAATACATGTTAAAATTTAAAACAATACTGTGAAATTTTCAGCCGACTTTTTCTTGGCTGACCATTACGTTACTGCCAAGCACGAGCAGGGAAGGGACCCATGAGTGTGCCCTCTTCTAAAGCATCTGAAGTAGTAATTAGCCCTAATGTTCTTAACCTCGAACTCTGCAGTACCCTTGTTGATAGATTTTGGTTCCCCAATTCTTTTAGCCTCAGCACAGGCAGCAGCACATGACCATTTTCTGAGTGGATTTGTAACCTGAGACCCTTTGTTCCATCACTGTATTCTGAAGAAATGACTACCTTCATGACTTGATGTCCAGATGCTTTAAGTAGACAGACAGCCAACAATTTTCTGTTAAATGTGTCCATGCCAGCGCCTAAAACAAATTAAAGTCTAACTGACTAACTCCTCTTTTCTGTTTGATCTTTGTACACTTTGTCAATTTTTTATTTTTTTTTTATTGATTTGAAGTAGTCTCTTATACTGCCAGCCAGGAGCCTGTCTCACGTACGACGTAAAACGTAGGATACTTGTGTAAAGTCCACAGTTGCACCCTTTTTAAAGTAATATTTCAGGTTTTGGTGTGGTTAAGGTTTTCCACCTTATTTTTTTTTCTCCATTTTACTTAATGTTACACAGATCGTGCCGTTTTTATTTGAAATACTTATTTGAAGTAATAATTGCATTGTATGGTATACTGTTCATCAACAGCTAGTATATCTCTGGCCATTCTCATCTTCAAAATAGCCACAAAATCCACCTTATGCTTTACTTATACAAATATGGCGGTATATGTATACAATTCTGTTAATGTAATCGTACGCTACAGCCCCTAAAATAGGTGTACCCTTGGAGTGTCATTCAGCAGGGGATTGAATGAAATGAATGTTAAGCGAATGAACCCCGTGCTACGTCATCGGGAGGGGGCTGTACCAGCTGTGATATAAACCAATGGCTGTTGAAATGAGATATACATTAACCAATCCGTGGATGAGTTACGGAAAATAGGCGGGCATTTGTCAACCACGGTCACGTACGTTGTGGTGAACTTTGCCGGTGTTGAACTACCCCTGGACCCTTACTGTCAGCGTAAGTAGATAAACCGTAAAATTGCATGCCTACTTTTGTAAGAAGATGGTAGTTTAAGCTGTTAATAAGCCACATAGCGTATTTCCAGTTACCGTGTTTTTAATATGAAGACGAATATATCTCGTGGTCGACTCCACATGGCTACCTAGCCAGCCAGCCAGCTATCAAGCTAACGTTAACCAACCAACCATGCTAGCTTGCATTAGCCTTGACAGGTTAGCTAAATACGGTTAGCAGATAGTTTTACTAGCTGCTGGCTTATCTCCAAATGCTGCCTCTCTAGAAAACCACAAGTTTTAGGTCGATATTTATTGTGGTTACCAGGTTGTATTGTAATCAATTAGAGTCTGATTGAACTGGGCCTTAGCTACAACCAACCTACTGTAACGGTACGGTTACTGCCACGACAGATTGATCACTGTAGCTGGTGGAGTTAACATTAGCTGAATGCATGTACGTGAGCTAACGTCTTTAAAAGCAAACTGTGCCCAAATGCATTGTATATACTGTGTAAAGAATGGGTGATTGAATGCTCATGTCATACCTCGCAAGTCATGCAAGCTAATACTTCTCCAATTTGTACTTACATTTTATCAGGGATTATTTTAAGTAAGTACCCTGTAGTTGTATGATTAAATAACATTTATATAATTACATTAATTAATCATTCACTATATTTCTTTCCTAGTCTGTTACAGTCTCAGAGTATGGGCAGTGTGTTGGCTGCTGCCCCACCCAGTCCTGCCCCAGCTGCAGCTGGAGGTAGTCAAGGGGTCCCAGGGTTGTTGTCCGTCCCTCCAGGGTTCACTATGCCCTCAGTGTCTTCAGTCCCTCCAACATCTGGATCTGGCCAGCAGTCCGCAGATGCAGATTCCCCACTCCATAACCCAGGCACATATGAGGAGTGCCACCGCAAATGTAAAGGTTAGAAAGTCAATGTTTTCCCTAGGGTTGTGGAATATTCAAGCATGATTTATACTTCTGCGTTGATTCCAAGCCGTGGTGACGTACGTAGGTATGTGGAAGCACGCACCCTACGCCGTAGCCTGACGTGCACCTCTCAAAAAATGTAATTGCATGTTGTGGCGACTCGCATTGCTCGGCTGTGGCTTGGTAGCATTGCATTTCCCCCTACTCATTTCCTGGTTCTTAATAAACAACATGAAATCAAGGCGAGCATTAACTTTTCCTCCTAAAGATTTCTCACTGTGGTCGAAAGGCACAGGGGAGACGCTTTATTTCTCTCACTACTAATCACCGTCACTCGCTCTGCCACGCACTCGCACACACACGCCGGCCCTGCTATTATCTTAAAGAGATCGACGCACAAGTATAAACTTCATGCCACTTACGGAGCCTACGCCGAAAGCTCTGTGTGGAGCCTCCGCAGAACCATAAATCACTCTTTAGGTGCACGTATTTGGCGGGGGTTTTGAGGTGCCCGAAACAGCTTGGATGTTGCGCCTGAGCCTTATAATGGTAGGGTCCCGTAATTTATGATTGATGTAGTTTATTCTTTACATTTGTTCAGCTTTTTAAGTAATAATCATTGTAATATAAGAGTATCATTATTGGCATGGGGTTATACAATTGTCTAATGTTGTGTTACATAAATCTTTTTTGCCCTTTCTCGGTTTTAGAGGTGTTCCCTCTGCAGATGGAAGGGGTGCGATTAGTGGTGAACAAGGGCCTGAGTAACCACTTCCAGGTCAGCCATACTGTTACCCTCAGTACCCTTGGGGATTCTGGTTATCGATTTGGTTCCACCTACGTAGGCAGTAAACAGACTGGACCAGCCGAGGTAATGATCATTTTCCCATCACTCCAACAAAGCCCTACAATGATATTAACATTGTGAAATTTGGGTTGTAAATCTTCCTGGTCACGGTAGGAGACTGAATGTTGTCTGATGTATTCTTTTAGTTGCGTCTTTGCTCCATGAATGGAAAAAATAAATGTAATATTTTTATATGAAAAGCATTTTTTATTTGGAAGCAAACTGCAGAAATCTGCCATGGTTATAATATTAAGCCTTTCTTGGTTACAGTTAGTTCACCTAGGTACTTTTTAATAACCTGTTTTGTCTTCATCAGGGTTCTAAACTAAATAACACACTTTAGTTTTTTTGTTTGCCCACAAGGAGCACACAGCCAATTCAATAAATACAGTGTGTGTTTTGTTTCCCATAGTCATTCCCAGTCATGGTTGGAGATATGGACAATACTGGTAGCCTGAATGCCCAGATCATCCACCAGCTCACGTCTGCTGTGCGCTCCAAAATAGCCATCCAGGTATGTAGACTTGTTGCCTTTCAGATGTTTTCTATTAGACACTTCTTTTCAGGTTTTAAGTGTCAATGACATTGTTTGCCAGTCTCAGAATATTTTGCTCTGCTTTTTGTGTGTGTTGCAGACTCAACAACACAAATTTGTGAACTGGCAGTGTGAAATGGAGTGTCGTGGTGAAGATTTCACCGCTGCTGTGACGCTCGGAAATCCAGATGTACTTGTTGGATCTGGTATGATTATTTTCTCAATTGTACTAGAGGCTTTGTTCAAACAAATGTTGTATTTCCTCATTACAAGTTCAACAGAGGGGTTTGTTGTAGTCCACACTTATATTTCACAAGCTACTTGATCCACATGCTAAAGCTCCTGTTGGAGTTATTGGAACTACAGAAACACTTAGTCTACTTGCAATTGTACAGCGAATGTTAGAGTGAAGCTTCCCTCACAAACAACCTTTGTCCGAGAACATACACTGACTGCAGAGAGCACTTTAACCAGACAAAAGAAAAGATAAAATTTCCATCTTATCAAGTTACTCACGGAATTAACATTAATTAGCGGCAGCTGGTATGACCTGTTACCGCTGCCTTATTTATTTTTAACCGGTGAAAGCGACTGTCCGTTCCGGCATTAAAATGAGAAGCTGCAGCCTGAATGTTTTGTACAGTGCTACTCTTATAATTTATCTAATAAGAGAGAAACCGAAGACAACAGATTTGTCAGAGTTCAGCAAATCTCTAAATTTCGCGAAACTTGGTGTCTGAACTTCACATTTACACAAATTTTCACTCTTGTATATGGTGAAATGCTCGTTGTGTAGAGCCCAGCTGTGGCAAAAGATCCTGCAATTCAAGCAGTCTGAGGTGGACAGTACAGGAAAGAGGATCAGCCAAAACTCATCAATTAATTAATTTAATGTCTGAATTGGCTATTAAAATTAGGGCTGCACTATATATATATATATATATATATATATATATATATTTTTTTTTTTTTTTTTGTCGTTGTTGCAAAAACAACTGCCTCATCTGGGGTTTCTTGGCGTGAAATTTCATGTTGCGGCTTTCGTCGTGACTTTGCGAGTGATGACATCCTGTCACTGTTCCAGTTGCTCTGCTCACCCTAGGGGGGGGAGAGAGAGAGTGAATGACAGTTTGCTTGAGTTCAGTAGAGCAGACGGCTCTACGACTTTATCACTTTTCATAAACAGCCGAAGGAACGGTGGTGCGTGGTGTACATAGCGGAAACCTTGTTGTGCGTCTGCCCTATTTCTGATGCCGTGGCGCTGGAAATTTTACCGTGGCGTAGCGCCACTATGCTATTAACATAGAGGAAACACTGACCTTTGTTTTAATTTAGCAACGGAAGCCAGACAAATGAAAAACTAGGTCTGGGTATTGTTCAAAATCTTTCAATCCGGTGCCAATTTCGATACCTCAGTTTCGATGTCGGTTCCTAACGATACTTTTTTCAATGCCATATGTTTTAAAATCTGTTTCAACATCAATAAAAATTTAACACAAAGCTTTTATTTTTAATTGTGAATCAAAACGGTAATCAAAATTAGAAAAAATTGTGGTAAAACTGCTCACTCAGAGTAACATTATTAAAAGTGCCTTGCCTTGCAAGCTCAGCCTGTCAGTCAGTCATAAGGGCAGAGAAACCACTGTTCCACCTGCTTTTCTAAGAGGAAGTGTAACGTCAACAGCACCACGACCACTTTTGGCTCGCCATTAATACTGTCTGCGTGAAGTTTTGAAAAAAAAACTAACAAAACTGCAGACAGTTTACTCCGTCAGCTCCGCGTCAATATGCAGAGGACAGATATGCTTGCGCTTACGTGCTCAGACGCTTTTGGAACCGAAATTTGGCACCGAAAGATAAATAATTTTTCGATACTCATAGGATTAGAGTATTTTTTCCGGTGCCATAAAAGTATCGACGTTTGGTACCCAGCCCTAGTCTGAACCCAAGAAATCATACAAGAACCATTCCTAAGTACAATCCTCTAAATATCGGGACATTTATGATAAAAGAATAAGTAACAATATTATGAATCTAGCCAGACATTCAATGCTAACATTTTGGTACAGAAAATATTGAGGTCAGCCGTGTTGAGAAATGTAGTACTAATCAACATCAAGAAGAAGGAATATGAAAAGCTGGCAAAACACCAGAGGCAGAAAAAGTGAAAACAAAAATGCTAGAAGACCTTAGAGAGGGAAAAACATCGATACTGCAAATATGGATGAGAAGGGACGTGTGTGTGTGTGTGTATATATATATATATATATATATATATATATATATATATATATATATATATATATATATATATATATATATATATATAAGGAAACTCTTTTAATACTTTCCGTCAGGCATTTTGTTGGGCCACTATCTCCAGTCTATCACACCAGCTCTGGCTCTGGGTGGTGAGCTAGTGTACCACAGGAGACCAGGGGAGGAAGGAGCAGTCACCTCCCTCTTGGGCAGGTACACAGGTAAATCTCCACTTTGTTAACCTATTGAACTGTGCACTGCAAGACTACTTGATGCTTAAGTTCACATTTTACAATCATGCTTTAAGTTTACAATTTATAATATATTTGGCTACCAATTTCCATTAATTGTGGTTAGTTACTTTTATTTAACTTTTCTGTAGTGGGACCTGGATTTAGATAAAGTGGTGCCTAGTTCCATCTCATTGTTCAATGTTAACTGTGTGATAGATTTTCCAACCCTTGAATCTCTCCTCAGGGGACAACTACGTTGCTACATTGACTTTGGGAGGGGCAGGCGCCCATGCCACATACTATCACAAAGCCAGTGATCAGGTAACTAACATTGGTAATAGTGTACATGTGTATGTATTTCTTTATTTAATATCAGTCTGCCAAACTGCTCAAATGCAGCATTTTGGTTCAAAATGTGATTGTTAGCTTAAAAGATACATTTTTATGTCACTGTAACACCAGCGACACACTGGCCGCTGAGGCGATGTGAAGCAGAGCTAGTTTCACTTGGCTCATGTTTTCCAATCTGTCTGTTCACACCGGCTGCGATTAGGAGTGGAGCGCCCGTGCTCTGCAGTGATTGTTTGGCTCTCCTCCATTTCTTCATCTTGACTTCTCAGCTGTGTCTAGTGCGAGACAGGTGATCATGCACGGAGGGAGGGAGACAGACAGGGAGAGAGAGAGGTGTGACGCTTGATCGATCATTAATCTATGCTTCGCAGCACTTCGCAGGCTGTTTGTCCCTGGTGTAATTATTCCTTCTGTCCACACTGGTCATCAGAGGTTCTTTCAAAAAAGAGATTATAATACAAGCGATGGGGACACAAATCCACAGTCCTTGTTCTGTGCAAAAACTAATTCTAAAATTCAGCTGAAGCTGTTATTAGGGTTCAGCAGTCTAATTTTGGCAAATCTGGTTTGTATCTTCCAAAGTTCAACTATTTGTAGTACAATATTCCTTCTTTGTGTTACTACACTACATTGCATGGCCAATGTCCAAAGAAACGCACACAGAGAGAACTAAAAAGACTAACTCATAATAGCTTCAGCTGCATTTTCTGAATACATTTTTACATTAAAGGAAGCCTGTGGATTGAATCGCCCACTTCTCTTGTATGGACAGGAGAAAAATCAGTGCAGTGTAAAATTATTTCAAGAACTATGTGAATGTGAACCTATCCTTTTACTTCTGTCTTCTAACACAGTTGCAGATAGGAGTTGAATTTGAAGCAAGCACAAGGATGCAAGACACCACAGCATCTTTTGGTTACCAGTTGGACGTTCCCAAAGCTAACTTCCTCTTTAAAGGTAAATAAATACAGTATGAATACACTCATAGCCACATAAGTTAAGTGACTATTCATTTAAAATTGCTAAATAAATAAAGATTTTATTTTAAAAAGGAACTCTTCCACTTCCTCTTCACAGGCACAGTTGACAGTAACTGGGTAGTTGGGGCGACCCTTGAAAAGAAACTGGTGCCGCTACCTCTCACACTGGCCCTCGGGGCTTTCCTCAACCATCGCAAGAACAAGTTCCAGTGTGGCTTCGGTGTCACCATTGGCTAGACGTGCGGGGGCTGCCTGGAGCCAGCTCGCAGGCCACAGCTTGGACCGGCACAGAGACACACAGGAACCTGGACTAAGTTTTAGAAATTGGATTCAGAGACTCTCTTATAACTGTGATTTCTGGGCCAGATAGAGAGACAAAGACAACTACCAAGGAGCCAGGACTGGCCAAGCCATGCCTTCATTCTGTAGCCCAAATGTCTTTCTTTTATGGTGTATTGGATATACCCAGAGGCTAGAGTGATGAATGTCAGTGGGCATGAGGACATGCGATGTGAAAATCAAAGTAAGTGGTTAGACATAATATATGGTGGTCATGTATGATGATTAAAATAAATGTGATTTACTTTTTGTAAAAGTGAATGTTGTGAGTGTTTGTAGAAGAACCCGATGCACGAGTTGACATACTTTTCAGGTTCACATTTTTTATTTCGGAGTCTATTATAAAATGTTAACATGCTTTAATGTCAGCAGTAACTTCCTCCTCTGGTTTCTCATACTGTAGCGGAGTTTGGTGGGTCTAGGAAGGCTTCATAAGGTCACTCAGATAATCTGTAAAACATGACAGATTCACTGTTACATTATGTTAAGATTAATCGTATGCCATAAAAATGTCACAACAAATACAGTATATGCTAAAAGTCATAGGTGATTAAAAAAATGTCCTAGTATAGTATGCCATGAAAGATTTCATAATAAAGTAACACAATTTTTTTGAAAAAATAGTGTGTATATTATGTAGAAAAATAGTCATAGTAGCCTATGTGCCCCAACAAAGTTGTTGTAATATGCCATAAAATTGTCATATTTAAGTCAGTATAGTATGTCATAAATATGTATGTGATACAATGTCATAAAAAAAGTGATAGTATAATTATAAAATAAAACATCATACAGTATGTCGTAGTATCTTCAAGGCTTCATCAGGTCAGTCAGATAATCTGTAATAAGGCTAGGGCTGGGAGGTTTTGAACGATTCCAATACCAATATCGTGACTTTGATGCCAGTTTCTGAATGATACACTGCTCGATACAAATTTCATAAAATCCATTTTAACAAAAAGAAATAACATTACATGTTACAGCACAAATCTTTATTTTTAACCTCTTACGTCTGTGCGTAAGTTTTTCCTGCATGTCTCTACAACATGTAACGTTAGACAGCAAATCGCAAACCTTTTTAAATCTTGGTAGAAGCATGGTCCTTTTGGCTCACGGATGCTGATTTATTCGTTAGGTATTGAAATTTGGTATTGCTTGATGAGTCATTGTCATAGTGTAGTACAGGGGTGGCCAACCAGTTCAGCAAAAAGAGGCACAAAAAAACCCGCACCATAGCAAAAAGCCACACAACACATGCACGTCCACATTACAACAGCAACAGTGACTTCCAGATCTAATGAAAGTCCTAATACATAGCAGTTTTCATAGTTTTTTTTTTCTTACTTAGATTGACTCAGGAAACCTGACAGTCTTTGTTATCCACAATCATTTTTAGGTCTGGTTGTACTCGGTTGTGGCCACTCTTTCACTCATTTGTCACTAGAGGGGCTTTCAAACAATCAGCAGTGAAAGGGTTAATGAGGAAGGTGATCTGTGGCCGCTTTTTATCCTCAGGTTGCAGAATCTGTCCATTAAAAAAAAACTGCTGCATTATTTTTATTGGCAAATGCATCATTCAAATATTTTTTATTTTTTTTAACTTATCTGAAATGTTTCAAAAGTAAAAAAAAAATAAAATAAATCCACCAATAACACAGCCCCCAGCCACACAGTAAGAGCCTCAAAGGAGCAGGCAAAGAGCTTCATATGGCTCAAGAGCCACAGGTTCGCCACCCCTGGTGTAGTATGTTATAAAAAAGTAATTATAGTATGTCATGAAAAAGTCATAGAATAGTTTGTCATAAAAAGCCATAGTATGTCATTAAAAAGTCATAAAAGGTCAAAGTATAGTATGTCATAAAAATTCACGTATGCCATGAAAAATAAAAAGTCAAAGTATTGTATGTCATAAAAAGTTATAGTATGTAATGAAAAGACATCAGACTATATATAGCCCTTTTCATACAGGTAAATTAGCACAAAGACAATACCCCCCTTCTCACACAGATATACACCGATAACACTATCGTAACAAGAGTATGTCATGAAAAAGTCATAATGAAGCTTAGTGTAAGTTCACGAAGGAACACTATCTTATGTACCTTATCTTAACTCATTCTCATTCACCTCCCTCTACTCCTGCTTCACATTATCAGCTGATTAGGGGGCGTTTACTCTTTAAGTTAAAACCAACCAGGTTTAGCCTTAATCTCTGTAAGTGCAATCATAGCAACAGTTATCTCGAGACACTTTACAGATAGATTAGGTCTAGACCACACTGTAATTTACAAAGACCCAACAATTCCCCCAAGAGCAAGCATTTATTGCAACAATGGCAAAGAAAAACTTCCTTTTAGGCAGAAACCTCAAGTTTCTGCCTAGTTTAGGCAGAAACCTTGGACAGTCCCAGGCTCTTGGTGGGCGGTCATCTGCCGGTGCTGGTTGGGGGTATGATGAACAGTGGCATTACTCATCACATTCACATCACATTCTTGCTGTCAATATTTAAATGTAAATGTTTTCCATTGCCGTCAGCTCTCATTTCTCTCAGCGAAAATCTTTACGACCCTCCTCCCTGTTCACCTCAAGTTCATCATTCCAGCTCCCAGGTCTGAGCTCACCAGAGCTGGCTCCTCTTCTCATCCATCCAGATCTCAGCATCCTGTTCATTCATGACCATCACCACCATTGTCTAGACTCCATCAGGGGGGTCTCCTACATACTCACGGCTTCTCTGCCCACTTTAAATATGATGATGTCACAATAGGAATTCAAGGATGTCACAATGGGGATCATTTTTATTGTGCACATATCAATAAATAAAACACTTAAAATGAAGTCTCTGATTGAAGTATATTATGTCATAAACAGTCAAAGTATATTATGGCATGAAAAAGTCATAATATAGTATGTCATGAAAAAGTCATAAAAAGTCATAGTATAGTATGTCATTAAAAGGCATAGTACAGAATGTCAAACAGTCATAGTATGTCATGAAAAAGTCATAGTATACTGTGTCATAAAAAGACAGTGTAGTCTATCATAAAAAGTAATTAAAAAAGTCAAAGTATAGTGTATCATTACAATTCATAGTATGTCATAAAAAGTCATAGTATAGTTTCATACTATGTCATGAAAAAGCCATTAAAGTCATAATGTAGTATGTTGTAAAAATTCAGTATACAATCCCAAATTAATTTTGGGGTTGTATTTCTGCAATTTCATTGCAGAAAATATAACAGCACATAATTTAATGTGTTCCTCATGATTTTTATGGTTTTAAAAAAAAAAATATGCAACACATTTCAAAAAAAAGTTGGAACAGTAAAGCATTTACCACTTTGTAATGTTGCCATTCCTTTTCACAACACTTAAAAGGCGTTTAGGGACTGAAGACACCAAGTGATAAGTGTTTCAGGTGTAATTTTGTCCCATTCTCAAGTCTTAAGGTGGGCAACAGTACGGGGTCTTCATTGTCGCATTTTGTGCTTCAAAATGCACCACACATTCTCTATTGGAGACAGGTCGGGACTGCAGGCAGGCCAGTCAAGTACCCGTATCCTCTTCCTCCGCAGCCAGGACTTTGTAATGTGTGCAGAATGTGGTTTTGCATTATCTTGTTGAAATATGCATGACGTCTCTGGAAAAGATGTCTTCTTGAAGGCAGCATATTGTGCTCCAAAACCTCTATGTACTTTTCAGCATTAATGCCATTAGTGCCATCACAGAAGTGCAAGTTACCTTTGCCAAGGGCACTGACACAACCCCATACCATGACAGACCCTGGCTTTTGGACTTGTTGCTGGTAACAGTCTGGATGATCCTTTTCTTCTTTGGTCCAGAGAAGCACACGGCGTCCATTTCTCCCAAAAAATACCTGAAATACTGATTCATCTGACCACAGTACACGTTTCCACTGTGTGATGGTCCATCCCAGATGCCTCCGAGCCCAGAGAAGTCGACGCCGCTTATGGACACTGTTAACGTAGGGCTTCCTTTTGGCACAGTACAGTTTTAACTGGCATTTGTGGATGTAACTACGTATTGTGGTACTTGACAAAGGTTTGCCAAAGTAGTCCTGAGCCCATGTGGTGATATCGCTTATAGATGAATGACGATTCTTGATGCAGGGCCGCCTGAGGGATCGGAGATCACGGTTGTTCAGCTTAGGCTTGCGCCCTTGTCCTTTACGCACTAAAATTCCTCCACATTCCTTGAATCTTTTCATTATGTTATGCACTGTTGAAGGTGAACTAATCAAATGTCTTCCTATCTTTCTTTGAGGAACATTGTTTTTAAACATTTCAATAATTTTCTCACATATTTGTTAGCAAACTGGCGATCCTCGGCCCATCTTTGCTCCTAAAGGACTAGACCTTTCTTGGATGCTGCTTTTGTACCAAATCATAATTACAATCACCTGTTGACATCACCTGTTTCAAATCACATCATTATTTAACCAATTTACCTGATTACTAGCCCTAAATTGCTCCTGTCCCAACATTTTTTGGAATGTGTTGCAGGTCTGAATGACAGGAAAGGATGTATATTTACAAATGAAATTAAGTTGACCAGACAAAACATGAAATATTTTGTGTTCACATTGTCTGCAATGAAATACAAGTCAAAGTACATTTAGAAATCACTACTTTCTTTTTTTATTTGTGTTTTCCATACTTTTTCTGATTTGGGGTTGTAGAATGTCACAAAAAGTCACATGATGGGGTCTAGTCATCAACAACTATCATTTATGATTTTTATTGTGCACATGCCAATAAATAATTCACTCAACATGATGTCTCTCTTGATTGTATAGTGTTGAAGTATAGTATTTAGTGTATAATCCTTGTCATAAAAAGTCATGTCGAAAAAAGTGAGAAAAAACTCATAGTATAGTATGACGAAAAGGAAATAGTATAGTATGTCAAAAAAAGTGATTAAAAAGTTATAGTATAGAATGTCGAAAAGGAAATAGTATAGTATGTCGAAAAAAGTGATTAAAAAAACTCATAGTATAGTATGACAAAAAAGCCATTAAAAAGTCTTAGTATGGTATATTGAAAAAAGTCATAGTATAGTATGTCGAAAAAAGTGATAAAAAAGTCATAGTATAGTGTATTGAAAAACTGATAAAAAAGTCATAGTATGTCGAAAAAAAGCCATAATATAGTATGTTGAAAAAGGTCATAGTGTATATACAATGTTGAAAAAGTTGATAGAAAAGTCATACTATAGTACGTCGAAAAAAAGTCTTAGTATAGTATGTTGGAATAAGTGATAGAAAAAGGCCCTAGTATAGTATGTTGAAAAAGTTGATAAAAACATCATAGTATAGTATGACGAAAAAAGCCATTAAAAAGTGAAGGAATAGTCTGACTTATAATCATGCTAATCTTGTATAATTACTGTTGTTGCATTAAGAATTTCGTGTTTGACTAAGGTTAGATTCAGAGGCATAAAGCCTCTCATTATTTAAGAATGTCTGAGTCAACACAGAATGTTTCAGCTTTGACCTTTAATTAAATGTGATCAAACAGGAACAGTTAGATAAGTTTGCAGAAAACAGCTCTGCTTCAAGGTCAGCTTGTTAGAAGTATGGTGTAGCTGTCAGCCGCAATGACAAACAGGAAATATCTGGAGAGTGAACCATCACTCCACCCTGGATACGGAAGATGAGCTGGTTGCTGGGGAAGTGCGGATCTGCCCGGAGACTGAAGGAGCGGCCTGCATGATAAAAGTATAGGAGAGTGAGATAACGGGGCTCACATAGAGACTGGACAAACCTGGGCCCCGTAAAGCGTTATCTGTCTGCTAGGGCAAGTCTAGTCTTGGAATTGTGAAACCGTATGCCTACGCCTTGTAATTCTTGAAATACTGATTACTAAAGTTTTGAAGCTGATTTTCATCGTCTCTGTGAAGTTATTTTGTGTCTTCTGGTCTTACCATCAACGTGTGTTAATTTGAGTCATATTGTTAAGTGCCTAAGGGCCCAAGAGGTCCGGTTCCAGTCTTCCTCTTCAAAAGTCATAGTAAGGTATATAGAAAAAAGTCATAGTATAGTATGTTGAAAAAGGTTATAGTATAGTATGCCAAAAGAGTGATAAAAAAGTCATAGTATAGTATGTTGAAAAAGGTTATAGTATAGTATGTCGAAAAAGGTCATAGTATAGCATGACAAAAAAACCCATTAAAAAGTCATGGTATACTATGTTGAAAAAGTTGTTAGAAAAGTCATAGTATAGTATGTCGAAAAAAAGTAATAAAAATGTCGAAAAAGGTCACAGTATAGTATGTCGAAAAAAGTGATTAAAAGTCATAGTATAGTATGTCGAAAAAACTGATAAAAAGTTGTAGTACAGTATGTCGAAAAAGGTCATAGTATAGTATGTCGAAAAAAGTGATAAAAAGTCGTAGTATAGTAAGTCGAAAAAGGTCAAAGTATAGTATGACAAAAAAAGCCATTAAAAAGTCATAGTATAGTATGTCAAAAATGGTCATAGTATAGTATGTCGAGAAAAGTGACAAAAAGTCATAGTATAGTATGACGAAAATGGTCATAGTATAGTATGTCAAAAAAAGTGATAAAAAGTAATAGTATAGTAGGTTGAAAAAGGTCACAGTATAGTATAACAAAAAAAGCCATTAAAAAGTCATAGTATAGTATGTCAAAAAGGGTCATAGTATAGTATGTCGAGAAAAGTGACAAAAAAAGTCATAGTATAGTATGAAGAAAAAAGCCAATAAAAAGTTATAGTAAGGTACAGTATATCCAAAAAAGTATTAGTATAGTATGTCGGAAAACGTGATTAAAAATGTCATAGTATAGTATGTTGAAAAAAGCCATTAAAAAGTCATATGTCGAAAAAGGTCATAGAATTCTATGTTGAAAAAGTTGATAGAAAAGTCTTGGTATAGTAAGAAAAAAGTCAGTATAGTATGTCGAATAAAAGTGATAAAGTCATAGTATAGTATGTCGAAAAAGGGTACAGTATAGTATGTCGAAAGAAAGTGATAAAAAGTCATAGTATGTTAAAAAAGGTCATAGTATAGTATGTTGAAAAAGTTGATATTAAATTCATAGTATAGTATGTCAAAAAAAGTCATAATAGAGTATGTTGAAAAAAGTGATAAAAAGTAATTGTATAGTATGACAAAAAACATTAAAAAGTCATAGTAAGGTATATCAAAAAAGTCATTGTATAGTATGTTGATAAAAGTAATAAAAAAGTCATAGCTTTTTATGACAAACAAAGCCATTAATAAATCATAGTAAGGCATATCGAAAAACGTCATAGTATAGTATGTCAAAAAAAGTGATAAAAAGGTCATATAGTATGTCGAAAAAAGTGATAAAAAGTCATAGTATAGTATGTCGAAAAAGGTCACAGTATAGTATGACAAAAAAAGCCATTAAAAAGTCATAGTATAGTATGTCAAAAAAGGTAATCATATAGTATGTCGAAAAAAGTAATAATAAGTCATAGTATAGTATGTCGAAAAAAGTGATAAAAAGTCACAGTATAGTATGACAAAAAAAGCCATTAAAAAGTCATAGTATAGTATGTCAAAAAAGGTCATAGTATAGTATGTCGTAAAAAGTAATAAAAAAGCCATAGTATAGAATGACAAAAAAAGTGATAAAAAGTCATAGTATATTATGACGAAAAAGGTGATAGTATAGTAAAAGGTGATTAAAAAAGTCATAGTATAGTATGTCGAAAAAAGTGATATAAAGTCATAGTATAGTATGTTGAAAAAAGGATTAGTATAGTATTTCGGAAAACGTGATAAAAAGGTCATAGTATAGTATGTTGAAAAAAGTGATAAAAAAGGTTATAGTATAGTATGTCGAAAAAAGTGATAAAAAGGTCATAGTATAGTATGTCAAAAAAAAGCCATTAAAAAGACATAGTATAGTATGTCAAAAAGGGTCATAGTATAGTATGTCGAGAAAAGTGACAAAAAAAGTCATAGTATAGTATGACGAAAAAAGTCATTAAAAAGTTATAGTAAGGTACAGTATATCAAAAAAAGTATTAGTATAGTATGTCGGAAAACATGATAAAAAGGTCATAGTATAGTATGTGGAAAAAAGTGACAAAAAGTCATAGTATAGTAGGTCGAAAAAGGTCATAGTATATTATGTCAAAAAAAGTGATAAAAAGTGATAAAAGGTCTTAGTATAGTATGTCAAAATAAGTGATAAAAAGTCATAGTATAGTATGATGAAAAAAGCCATTAAAAAGTGATAGTATAGTATGTCGAAAAAGGTCATAGAATTCTATGTTGAAAAAGTTGATAGAAAAGTCATAGTCATAGTATGTCGAAAAAAGTCATAGTATAGAATGTTGAAAAAAAGTGATAAAAAGTCATAGTATAGTATGTCGAAACAAGTGATAAAAAGTCATAGTATAGTATGTCAAAAAAAGTGATAAAAAGGTCATATAGTATGTCGAAAAAAGTGATAAAAAGTCATAGTATAGTATGTCGAAAAAGGTCACAGTATAGTATGACAAAAAAAGCCATTAAAAAGTCATAGTATAGTATGTCAAAAAAGGTAATCATATAGTATGTCGAAAAAAGTAATAATAAGTCATAGTATAGTATGTCGAAAAAAGTGATAAAAAGTCACAGTATAGTATGACAAAAAAAGCCATTGAAAAGTCATAGTATAGTATGTCAAAAAAGGTCATAGTATAGTATGTCGAAAAAAGTAATAAAAAAGCCATAGTATAGAATGACAAAAAAAGTGATAAAAAGTCATAGTATATTATGACGAAAAAGGTGATAGTATAGTAAAAGGTGATTAAAAAAGTCATAGTATAGTATGTCGAAAAAAGTGATATAAAGTCATAGTATAGTATGTTGAAAAAAGGATTAGTATAGTATTTCGGAAAACGTGATAAAAAGGTCATAGTATAGTATGTTGAAAAAAGTGATAAAAAAGGTTATAGTATAGTATGTCGAAAAAAGTGATAAAAAGGTCATAGTATAGTATGTCAAAAAAAATGATAAAAAGTAATAGTATAGTAGGTTGAAAAAGATCATAGTATAGTATGACAAAAAAAGCCATTAAAAAGACATAGTATAGTATGTCAAAAAGGGTCATAGTATAGTATGTCGAGAAAAGTGACAAAAAAAGTCATAGTATAGTATGACGAAAAAAGTCATTAAAAAGTTATAGTAAGGTACAGTATATCAAAAAAAGTATTAGTATAGTATGTCGGAAAACATGATAAAAAGGTCATAGTATAGTATGTGGAAAAAAGTGACAAAAAGTCATAGTATAGTAGGTCGAAAAAGGTCATAGTATATTATGTCAAAAAAAGTGATAAAAAGTGATAAAAGGTCTTAGTATAGTATGTCAAAATAAGTGATAAAAAGTCATAGTATAGTATGATGAAAAAAGCCATTAAAAAGTGATAGTATAGTATGTCGAAAAAGGTCATAGAATTCTATGTTGAAAAAGTTGATAGAAAAGTCATAGTATAGTATGATGAAAAAAGCCATTAAAAAGTGATAGTATAGTATGTCGAAAAAGGTCATAGAATTCTATGTTGAAAAAGTTGATAGAAAAGTCATAGTCATAGTATGTCGAAAAAAGTCATAGTATAGAATGTTGAAAAAAAGTGATAAAAAGTCATAGTATAGTATGTCGAAACAAGTGATAAAAAGTCATAGTATAGTATGTCAAAAAAAGTGATAAAAAGGTCATATAGTATGTCGAAAAAAGTGATAAAAAGTCATAGTATAGTATGTCGAAAAAGGTCACAGTATAGTATGACAAAAAAAGCCATTAAAAAGTCATAGTATAGTATGTCAAAAAAGGTAATCATATAGTATGTCGAAAAAAGTAATAATAAGTCATAGTATAGTATGTCGAAAAAAGTGATAAAAAGTCACAGTATAGTATGACAAAAAAAGCCATTGAAAAGTCATAGTATAGTATGTCAAAAAAGGTCATAGTATAGTATGTCGAAAAAGTAATAAAAAAGCCATAGTATAGAATGACAAAAAAAAGTGATAAAAAGTCATAGTATATTATGACGAAAAAAGGTGATAGTATAGTAAAAAGGTGATTAAAAAAGTCATAGTATAGTATGTCGAAAAAAGTGATATAAAGTCATAGTATAGTATGTTGAAAAAAGGATTAGTATAGTATTTCGGAAAACGTGATAAAAAGGTCATAGTATAGTATGTTGAAAAAAGTGATAAAAAAGGTTATAGTATAGTATGTCGAAAAAAGTGATAAAAAGGTCATAGTATAGTATGTCAAAAAAAATGATAAAAAGTAATAGTATAGTAGGTTGAAAAAGATCATAGTATAGTATGACAAAAAAAGCCATTAAAAAGACATAGTATAGTATGTCAAAAAGGGTCATAGTATAGTATGTCGAGAAAAGTGACAAAAAAAGTCATAGTATAGTATGACGAAAAAAGTCATTAAAAAGTTATAGTAAGGTACAGTATATCAAAAAAAGTATTAGTATAGTATGTCGGAAAACATGATAAAAAGGTCATAGTATAGTATGTGGAAAAAAGTGACAAAAAGTCATAGTATAGTAGGTCGAAAAAGGTCATAGTATATTATGTCAAAAAAAGTGATAAAAAGTGATAAAAGGTCTTAGTATAGTATGTCAAAATAAGTGATAAAAAGTCATAGTATAGTATGATGAAAAAAGCCATTAAAAAGTGATAGTATAGTATGTCGAAAAAGGTCATAGAATTCTATGTTGAAAAAGTTGATAGAAAAGTCATAGTCATAGTATGTCGAAAAAAGTCATAGTATAGAATGTTGAAAAAAGTGATAAAAAGTCATAGTATAGTATGTCGAAACAAGTGATAAAAAGTCATAGTATAGTATGACGAAAATGGTCATAGTATAGTATGTCAAAAAAAGTGATAAAAAGTAATAGTATAGTAGGTTATATGTAAATATCGAAAAAAGTGGTAAAAAGTCACAGTATAGTATGACAAAAAAAGCCATTAAAAAGTCATAGTATAGTATGTCAAAAAAGGTCATAGTATAGTATGTCGAAAAAAGTAATAAAAAAGTCATAATATAGAATGACGAAAAAAGTGATAAAAAGTCATAGTATATTATGACGAAAAAGGTGATAGTATAGTAAAAGGTGATTAAAAAAGTCATAGTATAGTATGTCGAAAAAAGTGATAAAAAGGTCATAGTATAGTATGTCAAAAAAAGTGATAAAAAAGGTCATAGTATAGTATGTTGAAAAAGGTTGTAGTATAGTATGTCGAAAAAGGTCATAGTATAGCATGACGAAAAAAGCCATTAAAAAGTCATAGTATACTATGTTGAAAAAGTTGTTAGAAAAGTCATAGTATAGTATGTCTAAAAAAAGTAATAAAAATGTCGAAAAAGGTCACAGTATAGTATGTTGAAAAAAGTGATTAAAAGTCATAGTATAGTATGTCGAAAAAAGTGTTAGTATAGTATGTTGGAAAACGTGATTAAAAAGTCATATGTCGAAAAAGGTCATAGAAT